>NW_024870988.1:482500-747715 GCF_019054845.1 Dipodomys spectabilis
GGAAGGAAGGAAGGAGATAAGGAAGAAAAGAAGGAAGTACAGAAGGAAGGAAGTGAAAGAAAGAAACAAAGAAAGAAGGAAAGAAGGAAAGAAAAACAGAAAGAAAGACAGAAAGACAGAAAGAAAGAAAGAAAGAAAGAAAGAAAGAAAGAAAGAAAGAAAGAAAGAAAGAAAGAAAGAAAGAAAGAAAGAAAGAAAGAAAGAAAGAAAGAAAGGAAAAGAAAAAAAAGAAAGAAAGGGAGGAAGAAAGAAAGGGGGAAAGAGAGGTATAAATAAAAACCTCATCATGTGTTAGATGTTAAAAACTACCCTAAATCATTTAAACTATAAATACCATCATTCAAATATCTGGGCAGATACATTTTATATCAAGCCCTGTTGTACGAACTTGGGACTCCCACAAGACCATCAGAGACTATGACCTATGCGAACAGCAAAAGAGTCATTTATTTGTAAGCTCAAGCTTAGTCTTCCACGCACTGGTAACCGGTGACAGTAAGAGTTCCCAAGCACAAAATCAGCACAGCTTTTATAGTATTGAACAAAACAGTTTAGGGAATTTCCACACAAGCAGTTACATGATTGGTTTGAGTCCACCCTAACCATACTACCCTTTTTGTGAACTGTTGGTATGTTCTGTTCCTGGAACACTTGGGCAACTGTTCTGCTTTCTTAAGTGTGGGCAAGATTGGTGGCAACCTTTGTTTTTATTTTTCTCTCTCTTGGGCTTACTCTGAGGGCAGCCTAGCACAAGATGGTGGGGTTAATCTCAAGTTGGAGTTACTTTGGCTCTTCATTCCCTCCTCTTCTTGAGCATCATAGTCCAATCATGTTCCCCTAATTGGCACAGTCTTCTAAATTTACAGTTTGGTATTGGGATCTCAGAACCAATAGATGGACTGTGCTGATCCTCTCTTTTACAAAGGGCACCAGTCTACAAGGTGTGATTGTGAGTAACAAAATTAACAGTACCAAAGGCCCTGACATTTTCTTCTTGCAATCTTGATTCTGTATACAACAGCTAACTTAATTTTATACCAGCTATACTCGTAAACTCCAATTTTAAGACATACTCATACTATTTGCTACATACTTAAACTTTCTGAGGTTTGTCTTCTTTACAAACATTTTAAGACAGTCCTTACTTTTTAAATCCTTTCTTATACAGAGGATACCAATTTTCCCCCAGTTCCTTCCCTAAGGCTGTCTGTACTACCCTCCTCTTCTTTACAATTCCTTGAGCTTCTTTGTGGTGAGAGTTTAAAACTGCCCATTTTTACTTGACTTGTGGAACCAAGTTATCTCAGAAAGCCTCAAGACACCAGTGGGATGAAAAGCTTGCTAAATTTTTTATTTTGGGGAGGGGTCCGGTCGTGGGGCCTCAACTCTGGGCCTGGGCACTGTCCCTCAGCTCTTCAGCTCAAGGCTAGTGCTCTACCACTTGAGGCACAGCGCCAGTTCCGGCTTTTTTCTGTTTGCTTATGTGGTGCTGAGGAATCGGACCAAGGGCCTGAGGCATGCAAGGCAAGCGCTCTACCACTGAGCCACCTTCCCCAGCCCAAGCTTGCTAGATTTTAAGGCTAACATTAGGGCTGGGTCTCATTCCTTGTACTACCTCTATTGATTAAAAAAATCTCTCCTTTATCTTTAAAAAAAACACCTAGGAGGAAGCAGATTATTACCATACCAGAACCAAACTCGGTTGTGACCATGAAGTGCCTAAGGCAAGCCAGAGATATCCTCGTTCCCAATATCTACTGTGGGAGTATAGAGGATTACTGCATATTTCCAAGAGAATGTCCCACACGATCTTAGTTGTAGCAGCATTCAACTGGGAAATATTTTCAGGTGATGAAATCAGGCAGGAGTACAGTCTACTTTTACCACGGTGGAGGTGGTCTGGGTGATGATATAGATTTCCTCCATGTAAGTGTCAGGCTGCTGTTGAACTTTTCCCATTAGGGTGTGCAGCAGCAGGAGCAGGGTCTCACAGTCGCTCCAAGGGACTGTCACACCTCGTGCTGGACGGCAAATTCCTACATAGATTGGTAAGCATACATTGCATACGCTTGTCAGTCTGTGACCCCATTAGTTTTTAAGACAATTTATACAATAGCCCAGGACAATTTACCAAGATGACAACTTTTTAAACAAATAGTTCTTTTAATAAGGTTAGGATTTTCTAAGCAGATAGAGGGCTCAGGCTTGTACTATTATTTCCCATGCCTTTTCCTTCTGTCTATTTTGCCACATTTTTTAAAAAGTGAATATTTTCCCTTGTTCTTAAAAGGGGATGATGGGCAAAGATTCATCTTCTGTCACTTCTTCAAGCTGACTCAGGGGTGTTGATCCTACCTAGCCAGGAATCTATAAACTTAGCCTATTTTACAAAGAGGTTACCAGGGTTAAATGTCATTAAGAACAATATTTTAACTTTTGACAAATGCACAGACCATTTTTCTGGCTACAGCAGTGGAGCTTATTTAGCCTTCTGGTTTGCAAAAGGATCTTTTTGGATGGCTTAGGAACGTGATCTCTAGTAATCTTAACAATGTCTGAGATACCTATGCAGGCCTTCAGACAGATATCAATAGAGACACACTCTCAGGTTTACAAACTTTTCCTGAGCAGATGAATTTCATGTAGCTGGTGTCAGCTCAAAAGTTACTGCCTACTAGAGCTTTTGGCACATGCAGGGGTTGGGATTTAAACTATCCTCCACATTTTACAACTTTAGCTTTTTACTACTATCCCAGATGACTAACAAGTTCCTGTCCCTTACAGTCATAGACATTAGGCATGCTTACAAACTACCTTCCCATTACCTCCTGGCTCTGACCAAATTTTGAAGGGCCATGCATAAATGACTCAAGGATCTGACATTATTTCTGCCATCTAAGCAGTGGCTTACGGTCTGTGGATGCTCCTCAATTACTTTCATCCAAGGAGTGTCTTCTCCACATTGGGAACAATGCCTCATTGGCATTTCCCTTAGTTGGTTGCTGGACTTGAACTTGGGGCCTGAGTGCTTTCCCTCAGCTCTACAGCTCAAGGCTAGCACTTTGCCACATTGAATCCTAAAGCAGGTCTATTTGCTCATTCTGCCTTCTGATGGCTGAGTAGAGATGACATTCTCACAGGGACCTTTATCTGCCCAGGCTGTATTCAAACCAGTTTTCAGATCAATGAGTCTCATAAAAGGCCATTTTACTCCAATTAAAAGCAACAAGGTAGTCAACATAGAAGTTTCTTTTACTCATATTCTTACCTGAAAATTATTAAGAGCCAAAGTTACATCTGACAAATTTATAAGAATCCTCACTCCTTTTTGTGGATCTGCTGGAAACTGTTACAAAAAATAAAACCGATGAGACCAAACTGAAATAGGAATTAAGCAATAACTTTTGTAATTCTAATTTTTCCTTTTTTTACTTTGAGGCAAATGTTTAGAACAATTTTACTTTTAAACTTTATATACAGAAATCCATTCCTAATATGTAAGCCTCCTATTTATCTCTGTTTAAATATTCTATACTTTAGTTTCTAGTTGCATGTTGAAAAACCCCTTAAACTCTCGAGGCTAGGTGTCACTCATTTCCTTTGGCTGATTGTTTTAAAACAGATACACATGAAAACTTTTACGCTCAAATAACATTTTTTTCTTAATTCAAAAATTAAAATCACCATCACTGTACCAAAAGCTAGACTTAACACCTTTATGCCTTAAAAATAACATATCCAATGGCAGAATATTATTGAGAGCAAACCACATTATACAAATAAACTTTTTAACCCTTTTTTTAAGGCCTTCTTAATTTTAATTTTAACACATCCAAGGGGTAGTTTTAGCAATGTTAATCAGATCTTCACATCACTCATTTTTACCATCATGTTTCCAGTGTCTCTCTGCAGGGAAATGGGGCAGAATAAATATGGTTCACTTGGCCCTTCCTGTGGAATGGGAACACAACCAATCCGACTCTTTAGGGTTATTTGAACTGCGTTTGTGCCAGATGGCCCTCTTTCACCATGTGTGGACTCTTCCCGGGGCCTGTTCCACCATGCATGACAAGCTGAATTGCACTTCTGCCTACTCACCCTTCACTTCTAAAGATAGGTCTTCTGTTGGCTTCTAAATTTCTCCTTTTTGTTAAGCCATATAACTTGATTACAGTATAAACAACCTTATGCATTCTAAAATACCAGATTTTCTAATTTTGAAGTTAAAGAATCCTTATAAAGCCATTTAAAAAATGTGAAAATATTTTAAAAATTTTTAGTAATGATCAAATCTCATAACATTTTGAACTTTAAACTTAAACTCAGCCAATTGTTACAGCATGCTGTCAATTTCTATCATGAACATGTTCACAAACACATACAAAACACACTCAGGTTTTTAAGCATGCAAAAATCAAAATCAGTCATATGTACGTTTTTAAGTTTTGAAAGAAAAATTTAAGACAGTATTTATTTTAATCTAAGTAACTTTGTTGAGCTTCATTTTCCCAGGGCTTGCTTATTTAGCAAGGCATTTCAAAAATTGGTCTTTTGAATCTCTTCTGTTGGAGGAAGGCTGGGGGTGGGGAGTCACCTGAAATTAAACTGGCCTGGTATTTATCCAGTTTTAGACAAGAGCACTTTACATTGTCAGGACTAGCTGAAAAGTCAAAACCAGGCACAAATCCTTCTCAGTGACTGAGCCCAGCTGGAGGCAGGAACTTTTATTTCCCCAGTTTTTATGTTCAAAATCACATTTGTAATAAAAGTTACTATATGAGACCTTCATGGATGAGGTGGTATGTGTTTTCTGGTGGAGCTCTGTCTGGCTTAAGGGAGGAGTTGGTATTGGCACAGCTTGTATGGTGGAACAGGACAGGGTTTTGAGGGTGAAGGCCAGTGTGTGTAGGGCTTTGAGACATCAGGGTGGAAACAGGAAGGACTAAACTTGTTAGGGGAGGGGTCTCTTGTGGAGTAGGCAGGATTTAGGATGGAGGCTGGCAGGTGGACAGGAGGCTGGCAGGTGGACAGGTTTTCATTGGAAGAAGGTGGGATCACTGGGGAGGAGGCTGTTTGGGGCAGGACTTTGAGAAGGAAGAACAAGGCTACAAAGGAGGAGGTTACTTAGAGGAGGGGATCTGGTGGAACACTGTGAGACCTTGTGGGATATGTTGGGTGAGGTTTCCCATAAGGCAGGGCAGGGAATGGAGGCAAGAAGTTGACAGAAGGTGGGGATTCTGGAGCAGGAATGTGGATCTATGAGGGAGTGGCTTTTCAGGGTCTTGCTTTGAGAGGGCAGGGTGGTACTAGGAAGACATAGGCTAGTAAGGGACGGGGTTTCTCATGGAGAATGACAGGCCTTTGGGAAGTGTGTTAGGGTGGAGGTGGGGTTTCCAGCAGAGCAGGATGTAGTCACAATGTATGGAGGCCTTTTTCAGGACCAGAGCTTTGTGAGAGCAGTGATAAGATCCAGTGCACTAGACTAGGTAGGATGGGGTTTCTGGTGTAGCTAGTCACCACTTCGAAAGAAGACTAAGGTTGAATGGGTATTTCAGTGCTGTAAGGCAGGACATGAACTAGGGACAAGATTTCAGCAGGGCAAAACAACCTTCCAAAAGGGACTATGGAGGGACTGGGATTTACAGTTGAGTCTAGTGAGGCTTCCAGAGGGACGCCAAATGGTACAGTGATGTCCAGTGAAGCAATGTGGGTGTCGAGAGATGGGAGATTGTGGTGAAGGTTTTCTAGGCTTCCAGAAGGAGGCCAACTGGAACAGTGGTTTCCAGTGGAGCAATGTGGGTGTCCAGAAATGTCATAGTGTGGTGGGGGTTTTCTAGTGGGGTTTTTCAGGAGCTTGGCAGGGTTTGGAGCCATGGGGCTAGTTGTAGGAGGGGCTTTGAGAAGGAGTGGAAGAGCTACAATGGTGTAGGATAATTGTGGGCAGGATATCTTGTGGAGTAGGATGTGGAACTGAGGGAGGAGCCAATAGGGGGTGGGTTTATCTGGAGAGCAAGGCAGGGCATTGAGAGAGTAGATGTTGGAGGTAGAGAGGCTTGTGGTGGAGCAGGGCTATCTTTCCAGGCAGGAGATGGGCTGTGTGAGAAGCTTCTGGCCAAGCAAGGAAGGGTTTCAATGGCAGTTATAGGAAAGTGAAGGGTTTTTGGTATAGCATGATCGCCTTTGTGGGAAGAAGTAGGTTCAGGGCTGTGTTTGAGAGGTTAGGCTTCTTACAAGTAGGCTAGTTATGGACACAGTTTCTGATGAAATCGGGGGGCTGGAGTGTGAAGGCTGGTTGGGGGTGGGGTATGAAAGGGAAGGGAGGAGTTTGGAGATACTAGGATATGGGAGAAATGCGACTATGAGGGACTAGATTAGTTAGGGGCAGACCTCATCTGGTGGATGAGGTGGGGATTTGAGGGAGGAGCCTGGTGTAGGCGGGGTTCTGTAGCAGCAAGTTGGAACATAGAAGGAGATATGGATGTGGCCTGGTTTCTGGTGGTGCAGATAAGGGATTCCAGGAAGGGGTAGAGTGGAAGAGGGATTTCCCTAAAGCAGAGGGCTTTCAAGAATTAGTCTGGTTGCAGTCAGGCCTTTGAAAGATTTTAGCAGGGCTACCAGGGGGTAGGTTATTTAAGGTTGAGCTTTTTAAGGAGAGGGCTGACTAGAAGTGGGTTTCCAGTTGATCTAGTCAAGTTTGATGGGAAGGGGGGATAACAAATGGGCAAGACTTAGTGAAGAGTAGGGCTACAAAAAATAAAAAAGTTACTACTAATAAATAAAATATAAGAACACCATTTTCTGTCAGTGTAGAATTATATTACTTTTATGCGTGTGAGAGATACTGGAGAAAGTAACCAAGTGTTCATTCCTTCCTAGGGAAATTTTTCTTTATTCCAGTTGATTGAAAATAAAACCATAGTTTACATCAGGCTCAGAGGCACATAGTAGACTAAGACGCATGAAGCCAAGAACTTGATTCCCCAGCACCATCATTAAGGACCACAAATAAAAAGTTTAAAATATCTCACTTGGTCATAATGGACAATATTGTCTTAAAATTGTGAATGAATAGAACTTTTACTCTAACAATTTTAGAAATCCTAAAAGTAAGTAAGTAATATTGTTTTAACTTTATACAAAATTGGAAAGTATACTAAAAATAATTAGGAAAATATAAAATTATACACAGAATGTTCGTTCTCAGGCATCAAGTTTTATCTAAAAGAATTTAAAACCAGAAAATTGCGATATAGTGAGATTGCAGCATGATTGCTTTTCAATCATCAAAATGGTGACTTGAACAATGTGTCTTTACCATCGGATGCATCGATGTTAAAAACATACCTAAGAATGTGAAGCATTACTATACAGACCCTGAAGAAACTCAGAAGGATCTGTGAAATGATGTTGGAATAAAATTAATGACTAATTACAGTAGGAATTGATCTTCACAAGGCCCATAAATACTTTCCAGAAGAAAAGGCTACATTGAAAAATAAACAGTGAATAGGAAGCAGGCAGGCAGACCTTGAAGTAAACATTATCCAATTAACAACATCTATGGAGGCATGATTCCAATCTTCATTTACTTAATTTATAGTTACTGACTTATGTTCTTCCCTAATGCCAAAAAGCAAAGCCATGAAAATGCAGTAATCATTTTTTTTAAATTTTATTTTATTTTATTTGAGAACATACTGTACAGAGGGGTTACAATTACATGGGCAGGATAATGCATACATTTCTTACCAAGCATTGCAGCCTCCTCCTTTGTTTACCCTTCACCTCCCTTCCCAGCCTCCCCCCTCCCTCCCACCCAATCATACCCCCCTCCCCCCCACACACCGACATTGTAAAGCTGGTTTTGACATGACATTTTGTACTTCTCATTGTTACAACAGGTCCACCTGAATCCTTAAACGACTTGTTTGTCCCCGTCTCCTCCACATGTTATACTGACATCAAATATAGTGAAAGCGGGGGTAACACTGTGGGGGAGGGATATACAAAGCAACAAGAAATAATCTTATAAATGCGTTAGAAACACATGCATGAAAGAAACAAAAACATTAAAATACATATTTGAGGGCTCGTTTTCCTAACATCAATTTCTCTGACTTTTTCCGCTTGACTCATACCTATACTAGATATTGCAAATAAGGGAAACCATGGGACCTATGTTTCTTTGGGCCTGGCTTACTTCACTTAATATAATTTTTTCCAAGCCTTTCCATTTCCTAACAAATGGGGAAATGTCATTCTTTCTGATGGAGGCATAGAATTCCATTGTGTATATATACCACATTTTCTTGATCCATTCATATACTGAGGGGCATCTGGGTTGGTTCCATATCTTAGCTATGGTAAATAATGCTGCAATAAACATAGTTGTGCTGCAAGCTTTAGTGTGGTCTTTTTTGTAAACATTAGGGTAAATGCCCAAAAGTGGGATTGCTGGGTCATCGGGGAGTTCTATGTGAAGTCTTTTGAGGCACCTCCATACTGCTTTCCAAAGTGTTTGAACAAGTTTACATTCCCACCAATAATGAAGTAAGGTTCCTTTCTGTCCACATCCTCTCCATCATCTGTTGTTGTTAGAGTTCTTGATTTTTGCTGTTCTAACTGGAGTGAGGTGATATCTCAAGGTTGTTTTGATTTGCATTTCTTTTATGGCTAGGGATGTTGAACATTTCTTCATGTGTCTATTGGCCATCCTTCTTTCTTCTTCAGAGAAGCTTCTCTTTAAGTGTTTCGCACAATTACTTATTGGGCAGTTGTTTCTTTGAGGATTTGTTGTTGGGTGGTTTAATTCTTTGAGTTCCAAGTATATTTTAGATATGAGACCCTTGTCCGTTGTATGGCTAGTAAAGATCTTGTCCCAATCCGTGGGCTGTCTATTGATATTGCTAGCTATGTCATTTGCCCTGCAGAAGCTCTGCAACCTTATGCAATCCCATTTGTCCAACCTTTCTTTGATTTGTTGTGTTTCCGGGTCTCTATTCAGAAAATTTCGGCCTGAGCCAAGGAGACCCAGGGTTTCTCCTATTCCATCCTGTAATGTTTTCAGAGTGTCCGCTTTGAGTTCAAGGTCTTTGATCCATTTGGAGTTGATTCTGCTGCAGGGTGATATATAAGGATTTAGCTTTTGTTTTCTACATGTAGTTAACCAGTTTTGCCAGCACCATTTATTGAAGAGGCTGTCTGTCTTCCATTCTATTGTTTTAGCTCCCTTAACGAAGATTAGATGGCTATAGGTCTGTGGGTTCATTTCTGGGGTTTCAATTCTATTCCATTGGTCCTGAGGTCTGTTCTTATGCAAATACCAAGCTGTTTTGATTACTATGGCTTTATGGTAGAGTTTGAAATTTGGTATTGATATTCCTCCAGCAGTGTTCTTTCCATTGAGGAGAGTTTTTGCTATTCGGGGTCTTTTATTGTTCCATATGAATTTTTGGATTGCCTCTTCTATTTCCTTGAAGAATGAGGGTGGAATTTTGATAGGTATTGCGTTGAATTTGTAGATAGCCTTGGGAAGTATTGCCATTTTCACGATGTTAATCTTTCCAATCCAGGAGCATGGGAGGATTTGCCATTTTTTAAGTTCTGTGTTGATTTCCTTTTTCAAAATTTTAAAGTTTTCATCATAGAGGTCCTTCACTTCTTTAGTTAAGTTAATTCCTAGGTATTTTATTTTTTGTGGGGTTATTACAAATGGAGTTTCTTTCCTAATTTCAGCCACACTTTTCTCATTGTTGGCATACAGAAAAGCCATTGATTTTGGGGGGTTAATTTTATAACCTGCTACTTTGCCAAAGTTTTGAATCAGCTTGAGTAATTTGGGAGTGGAGTCTATGGGCTTCTTTAAATACAAGATCATGTCATCTGCAAAGAGGGAGAGTTTTATTTCTTCTTTCCCTATTTGGATCCCCTTTATGTCTGCATCTTGTCTTATTGCTGTAGCTAGGCATTCTAATACTAGATTGAAGAGAAGTGGAGAGAGTGGGCATCCTTGTCTTGTTCCTGAGTTAAGAGGAAATGGCTTTAGTTTTTCACCATTGAGTATAATGCTGGCTGTAGGTTTGTCATATACAGCCTTTATTCTATTGAGGAATGTTCCATGGATTCCTAATTTTTCCAAAACCTTCATCATAAAGGGGTGTTGGATCTTGTCGAATAATTTTTCTGCATCTATGGAGATAACCATGTGGTTCTTATTCTTGCTCCTGTTGATGTGATGAATAATATTAATTGATTTGCGTATATTGAACCAGCTTTGCATCCCTGAAATGAATCCTGTTTGATCGTGGTGTATGATTTTTTGGATGAATTGTTGAAATCGGTTGGCCAAAATTTTGTTGAGAAGTTTTGCATCAAAGTTCATCAAAGAAATGGGTCTATAGTTCTCTTTTTTGATGAGTCCCTGCCTGGTTTTGGGATGAGGGTTAGGATGGCTTCATAGAATGTGTTCGGTAGTGAGCTTTCTCTTTCAATTTCATTGAAGAGTTGGAGGAGAATTGGTGAGAGCTCTGCTTTGAAGGACTTGTAAAATTCCACTGTAAAACCATCTGGTCCTGGACTTTTCTTAGCTGGGAGGTCTCTTGTTGCTGTTTCTATTTCTATGCTTGATATGGGCCTGGTAAGATAGTTTAACTCATCTTGGTTTAGCTTTGTCATGTCAATATTTGCTAGGAAGAGGTCCATTTCTGTCAAGTTCTCAAACTTATTAGCATAAAGTTTTGAGAAGTATTCCCTTATAATGTTCTGAATCTTGGTTGTTTCCGTGGTGATGTTTCCATTCATCATCTCTGAGTTTATTAATTTGGGTGTGTTCTCTTCTTTTTCTGATAAGATTTGCTAAGGGTCTGTCAATTTTGTTAAGTTTTTCGAAGAACCAACTCTTTGTTTTGTTGATTCTTTCTATAGTTTTTTTGGATTCTAATTCATCTAATTCCGATTTAATTTTGATTATTTCTTTCCGTTTACTGGATTGGGGTTTATCTTGCTGCTCTTTTTCAAGGAGGTTTAGATGTGTCATTAAATTGTGAGATTCAGATCTCTCCAATTTGTTGATGTAGGAGCTCAGAGCTATAAACTTGCCTCTGAGTACTGCCTTTGCTGTGTCCCAGAGGAGCTGGTATTTTGTGTGTTCATTTTTGTTGAATAGCATGCACATTTGAATTTCCTTTCTAATCTCTTCCATGACCCACTCATGATTCAGCAGTGTGCTGTTCAGCCTCCATGTGATACCGGACCTTCTTTGGTGGCTTTTGGTCTTGAGTTCCAAGTTTATTCCCTTGTGGTCAGAGAGAATGCAAGGTATAACTTCAATGTTTCTGAATTTAGACAAGTTTGCTTTGTGGCCTAAAATGTGGTCTATTTTAGAAAACATTCCATGTGCTGCTGAGAAAAACGTGTATTCTGATGCTGCTGGGTGAAATGTTCGGTAGATGTCTTTTAAGTCTAGTTGATGTATGCACCTGTTTAGATCTGCGGTTTCTCTGTTGAGTTTTTGCCGAGTTGATCTATCTAGTGGGGAGAGTGGTGTGTTAAAATCCCCAACAATTAATGTCTTTGGATCTATATGGGATTTGAGGGAAAGTAGTGTTTCTTTGATAAATTTGGGTGCTCCATTGTTTGGCGAATAGATATTTAGAATTGTAATATCCTCCTGAAGGAGAGATCCTTTAATTAGTATGTAGCGACCTTCTTTATCTCTTCTCACGAATTTTAATTTGAAGTCTATTTTATCTGATATTAGGATTGTATCTCCCGCCTGTTTATGGGGTCCGTTTGCTTGGTAGATTTTGTTCCAGCCTTTAACATTGAAAATATGTTTGTTTTTATGGGCAAGATGTGACTCCTGCAGGCAGCAGGTAGAAGGGTCTTGCTTTTTAATCCAACTAGACAGTCTATGTCGCTTAATTGGAGAGTTCAGTCCGTTAACATTAAGAGATAGGACTGAGAGGTATTTGGGAGTTCCTGCCATGTTATCTACCTTCTTGGGGGCTGCGAAAACTGGGTTCTTCCTATGGTTCTTGGATTCTCAGTTTGGGTGCAGTTTCTTGGCATTTATTGCGGTCTTGTTGGTTTTCTATGTGTAGGACATCTTTAAGAATCTTTTGTAGGGCTGGTTTGGTGGAGATGTATTGTTTCAATTTTTCTTTGCTCTGGAAGGTTTTTATTTGGCCTTCAGTTATGAAGGAGAGTTTAGCTGGGTACAGTATTCTTGGTTGATAGTTGTTTGTTTTTAGGGCATGGCATACATCATTCCAGGCTCTTCTTGCTTTGATTGTCTCTGCTGAGAAATCTGAGGTGATTCTAATTGGTTTCCCATTATAGGTGATTACCCTTTTCTCCTTGACAGCTTTAAGGATCTTTTCCTTGTTCTGAGTTGATCCTGTGTGGATTATAATGTGGCGGTGGGATGACCTATTCTGGTCTGGTCTATTTGGGGTTCTAAAGGCTTCTTGTATCTGGACAGGCCTATCTTTTTGCATGTTTGGGAAGTTCTCTGCTAGGATCCTGTTAAACAAATTTCCTAGACCATTAACTTCTCTTTCTAGGTTCTCCTGTACACCCATTATCCTTAGATTAGGCCTTCTGATGGTGTCTTCCAGGTGTTGGATAGATCTATCATATTTCTTGGACTTGTCTTGGATGGTTGTATGTTCTTTCTCTATAATATCTAGGCTGTCTTCAATCCCTGAGATTCGATCTTCTGCATGGTCTAACCTGCTGTCAAGACTCTCTACTTTGTTTTTTATCTCTTTTCCTTCTAGATGGTCAGCTTTGATGGCTTCAAGTTCTTTGTTGAAGCTCTGTTTTAGGTCTTGTATGAATTTCTTTACTTCCTTAATTTGGCGTTCAGTGTTTTTCCTCAAATCACTTAGTTCATTGGTTATGGTTTCTTTGGGCTCCCATTCCTTCTGTTGGGTTCCATTCAGCGTTCCCTTTGTGGTCTCCCTGACTTCCTTCAGCTCTTTGTTAATGGATTCCATGAATGCCTTTAGTGATCTTTGTGTGTTCTCTACCTGGTCTCTCAATTCCTGTATTACTCTTTGATTAGCTTCCTCCCGTTCATGGGATTCCTGCAGATCTCTTTGAGTGTTCTCAGCCTGCTCACGCCATTCCTCCCTTTCTCTTTGAGTATTCTCAAGTTGTTCACGCAAATCCTGTATCAGTTTTTGAGTAGCTTCCTCACGCTTATGATATTCCTGTATAAACTTCTGGGATGCCTCCTCTCTCTCCCTATCACGCTCATACAGAGTCCTTTGTACGTTGTCAAACTTCTCATTTATCATGTTTGCCAGCAGTGTTTGTAGAGCTATTTGGGAACTCTCCTCTGGATTATTCATTATCTGTTCTAACCCCTGATTATCAAGATTGGGAATTGAGATACCCGAATTTGCCATTTATCTTGTGTTTTTCCGGCTTACTCTGCCCATTTGAGATGAAGATAGCACCAGTTGTGTGCTAGAACACTATCTTAAGGCAACCATCAACCAAAGTTTGCATTTGCACAGTCAATAGTCTACAGATACAATCTAGTTCAACAGATACATCTATTTGACATCAAACAACTATATGTTAAAGGACTTCGAACCGCAGAGAAGAATTTGGAAAACCAGAAATTATTAGGGTTAGGGAGAGATGTGGTTAAAAAATAGGAATAGATTGGTGTGGGGAGGCACAGGGAGAGTTAACTATGTCCTAATCACAATGCAGGAAATAGGTTGGGTAGGATGCAAGTAGAGAGAGAGAGAAAAAGAAGAAAGGGAAAGGGGAATGAAAAGAGACCAGAAAAAAAATAGAAACGTAAAAATTAATGTTATTATAGATATTAAAAGACCATCTATTTAGAGAGGAATGTGAATATGTTGAGAGAAAGGAGGTACATAGAGGAGATGTGAAAAACTTTAAAAAAATGCTTAAAATATTATATAGGTATAAAGAGGTAGTACTGCTATTAATGAATTTAAGTATCAGAGGTTTTGAATTGAGTAATAAGTTTGTGGATTAAGTGTGTACACAATGGGGGATAGGGTCTACTAGTTAACTACGGCTTTATCTGAGGATGTGCAGGACAAGAGTTAAGTCACATAAAGAAGAACAAAAGAGGAAAAGGTGGAAAGGATAGGAAAGTGAGAAGAAAAGATCAGAAGTTCAGTAGAGCTAGACAAAAAACAAAAAGATAATTAAGAATGAAAGAGAAAGAGAAAGAAGACAAGAAAAGAAAGGAAAACACACATTCACATATTCCTAAAATAAAAATTATAAGAGGAGAGAAAAAAAAAAGTTACTGGAAAAATAATTATTTTTGCAGAAGAGGCAAAAATTAAAGATTAATAAAAGTTTTAGAAAAGGAAAAAAATTTTTTTATATATATAAGGTAACAAAAAACGAAAAAAAAAACAAAACAAAAAAAAAGAAAAAAAGAAAAGAAGAAGAAAAAAAAAAGTTCTTTGATTTTTTTTTGGGGGGGGGGAGGGGTAGGAAGAGTCCTGTATCTCCCTTTTGTCTGTAACCAGAGTCTGGTTGGAGTCTCTGGTCAGCTTGAGGTCCTGTGGCTTGATTGGTTTCTTAAGTCAGTTTGTTGGAACAGGCAGAAAAATGCTCTGCTTTATCCAAGATTTTGAGATCCCTCTCCCAGGTTAGTTTACTGGGAGGGTGATCTGCTTTGAGAATCACAAAGAGGGGGATGCAGTGATGAGGCTAGGTTCTGGGTAGAGTTGAGGCCTTTCAACAAACAGTAGCTTTTCCCTGGGGTTATTTTGTGAAAAAAACTCACAGCACCCAGCCTGGAGCCATTCTCAGGGTTTCTGTTTTTCAATTGATTGTGGTGGCTGCTAGAGGGAGGGGCAGCCTCTGGCTCTGGTTACCCAGTGAGGAGAGCGACTCCAATGGCTGGCGCCTGAGCTGGGTGACTTTTCCCTGAATGGAACTGAGTCTGTGAGGTCACTTCGCTGTTAAGTTCTTGTGACCTGCTAAATGACTCGTTTTATTCCAAGGCCTGAGCTGGAGCTAGCTGCTCCTCCGAGCTTTGTCCGTATCCAAGATGGAGATCACCGGTGCTGGGGGGGAGGGGTGGCCTTCCCTCCTCTGCTCCCTGAGAAGCAGTGAGGAAGTCCGGCTTCTACTCACACTGAGTCTTGGATCCTGGATCGTCTCTGGTCTGCAAAGTGCAGGATGAAGTTGTCCGCTCCTTGTCGGTTCTTGCTGGTGTTGAGTAGAATCCGCTCGTCTGCTGTGTCTGGCTCCTTTGTCCCGGACTGTGTGTCAGGTATGCCCCCGCGGCGGTGGTCGCCACTGCGACCCTGCCGCCGCAGCGGCAGCTGCTCAGATGTGTCTGCTTGGCTTCCCCTCTCTTGACTAACTCTCTGTCCTGTGATGGCACACTTGGTGTGATTCTCTGGCTTGGGACTGTTCACTGGAACTCTGAAACTGTTTTCTATGCAAGAGCTTGTTCAGATTCCAGCTTCTCCTCCGCCATCTTCCCGGAACTCTCGCAGTAATCTTTTTCAAGACATTAGACTTTACAGAAAGAATTCAATGAATGTATTGCTAGAAAGTAAAGATAGATGTCTGAGCTAAAGAGTGAAGAAAATATCCCCAATCCCTGACGCTCCAAGGTGAGGAGGGTATAAGACGAAGCACAAGGAAAATGGATAGAAGTACAGTAATGCATACCAGTATTTTCGAAGATGTAATGGTGAATGTCACAGGGGAGAAAATCAACGTGATCATCACAGGACCTAGCATGGGAGAGTAAAGAGAAGAACAGTGAAAATCCAAGGAGAATTACAGAGGATGTCCTTGCATATTTGGCAGAAGAGTGCATGGCATTGTGGTCTAAACTATGTGGAGGTATTATAGGAAAATACCTGTGATCGTATGGTGCCACAAGAAGTGATGAACTAATGATTTACAGTACATTGAAAAATCATAAAGGTGCTGCTTCAGTAGTGCAGAGTTACACCTTGGTAAATTCTGTGTTGAAACACCTAACACACTATAAAACTAAGAAAAGATGATTCAAATTTATATATGACTTGACAATTTGCAACAATAGATTTCAAAAAAAATCAAATCACATAATGTGGATGTAAAAGGATAACATTAATAAAGTAATATTTAAACAACACACATTTTATGTGAATATTCTTGGTTATAAGTGATTTGTTTTCCTCACAGATTTTGGATGCACAAAACAACAAAAAACAAAAACAAATCAAAGCAAAAAACACTTGTCAATAAAGCTGGATGCCAGTGCCTCATTCCTATTCCTAGATAGTCACGAGGCTGAGATTGGAGGATCATGGTTCACAGATGGCTCGGGTAGCAATCCATGACATATTTATGTTCAATTGTTCAATCAAAGACAGAGTGAAACCTTGGTTTAAATAGTACAGACTCAGTCAGTCATGAATGAAAAAACCAAGCAAGAGTTTGAGGCTCCGAATCAAGTTTCATTACTGTGTGCCTACACACACACACACACACACACACACACACACACGCACGCACGTATGCACACACACATACACACACACACACACACACACACACACACACACACACACAAATGGCATGAAAGAGGAAGAGCGAGAGATAAAAAGGGAATATTAAGAGTTTAAATGTGAACCTGTCTATCAGGACTATCTTAAGCATATATTAATTAATAAAAATGAGGCAAACCTTGGAACCTATTTTTCTTTGAGTCTGATTTCCTTCACATAATATGATCGTTTTCCAAGTCTTTTCATTTTCTTAAGAAAGGGGCTATCATTCTATCATTCTTTCTGATAAAATAATAAAATTACCACATTTTCTTGATCCATTCATCTATTGAGGGGCATCTTGATTGGTTCCATTTCGTAGCTATAATAATAATGCTGCAAAAAATATAGTTGTAGATTTAGTATAGTTTAGCTTGAGATCATTTCTACAAGTGCCCAAGAGGGAGATTGCTGGCTCAAGAGTTACATACATTTGACCTTACAAAATGATGCTAATTGAAATGAACTCCAAGACATGGAAAAAACAAATCTTTTTTTCTTTCACATATCAACCTTGATGTCGGTAGATTATCTAGATTTTATTTTATTTCATTAGTCTTTTCTATTGGTTTATCACTAGCAAACTCTGTCTTTATTTTGATACATGGCATCTTGTATATACATTTATCTGATTTGGAGATGGAAAGGGAAAAATATAGTGATGAAAGAAGTACGAAGAGTGACCCATTGCAACAATGATATTCACAAGACACTTTTAGAAATGAACTTTACTACTATGGGGTGGGGAGGAGGTGTGGGGAGTGGGAAGGGAAATGAGAACAACAATGGAGTGGGTAACAATATTCAACAAGGAATGTATCTTATTCATGTAACTGCAACCACTCTATACAGTATTTTTTGAAATAAAATAAAATTTAAAAATTGAACCTATCCTAGAAAATATATAGTTTTCAAAATAGTACCTCTGTCACAGTACTTGTTAAGGATTCTAGGGTCAAACTGTTAAACCTGGAAAGGGATGGATTGGGAAGCCATCTCAAACAGCAATCAAAAGGCTGAGAGCTCTGCTCTGGAAAGGTCAGTCAAGGAAGACAGGGCTATGAGTTATTACCTCAAGAATATTTAAATTCGAGCTGTTGGACACTAAAAGATTAAGCCTTTGGAGACAAGATGGATGTCTGTGTTATGGATGTAATGACTATTGCTCCCTTCTGCTCCTTAACAATAAGGGATTCAATTATCACTATGTATACAAACAATACCTCATGTTAATAGTTGTAACCAAAGCTATTTTAATGCCTTAGTTCGTGGACATACCTATAACCACTGAACACCCCCCGCCCTTGTAGTAGAAGGAATATAAACATGTTAAGCAGGATTTGGTGATCCAGAAGCTGGCAATGAGGCTTTGGGTCCTCTGGAGTCTTCTTTCCTATCACTTTCTGTGATTTCTCAGTTCTTTGGCCAGGTATCCCATCATCTTTGCTGTCCCATGGTTGCGGTTAGTGACAGTACTGATTTTCTGAACACCTCAAAACAAACTATGGAAAAACACTTCCTCAAAAAAGATTGAAGAAGATAGAGCACCTGGAAAGATACCAAACGTTAGCAGTGACCCTGTGATCTTCTAGCAAGTAAGTACAATTCAGGAATATCTTTACTTCTGATAATATGAGATGGATAATTCTCCCTTTTGTATATTTGGTATTTTGTATTGCATGCATTTTCAGAAACACATATACATTTTGAAATAATGTTATTTATTTCACAGGTCACAGACCATGTCACTGAAGTGATGACCCTAATGTCTTATCTCAGTTGCCTGATTCAGACTTAAATGATTGTGAATTGCCTAGTTATGAACATTTCTGCATGAAGCTCAACAACACAGAATGAAGTGTCAGGGTCAGGCCATTCCATACCTGTAAGGATTTTTACATATATTAGAGTAATATACACCTACACTGCTCAGCACTCATGGCACTGTGGTATGTTATAATTGTCCTCAAATCAGAAATATGCTAGAGCTTAAAGTAGAATGATGGGCTATTCATTTTCAACCCAAGAGTAATTATGACCCCCTGAACTTATTCTCAGTAGAGAATCCTTCTTATACATTTTACTGACTTAGCTTCTACTGTCTGTTTACCATTATCAGGAAGGGTCACACTGTATCGTGCTACAATAATGCAGCAACTTAGATGCCTTTGAATTTTACCTCCAATCTTGATACCAAGGTCAACTCTGCAACTCTAATCACATAGTTGGTGGACACCCGAACTTTTCAAGCCTGGTTAAAAATTCAGCTATCATTGCTCATTGCCAGTGTTAAAGAACTCAATCTTTTCGATGTATTATGCATCTTCTTGTA
The DNA here is from genome assembly GCF_019054845.1 of Dipodomys spectabilis. NCBI lineage: Eukaryota > Metazoa > Chordata > Mammalia > Rodentia > Heteromyidae > Dipodomys > Dipodomys spectabilis. The sequence continues at coordinate 501,389 of NW_024870988.1, forward strand.
TTTCCAACACTGCCTTAGATGTTGGTTTTTGAAGTAGAGCTTTTAGTTTGCATTTGATTTATGGAGGTTTTAGTGATGCCAGTTGTTAGTAATTTGATATTTTGACATTGTGGCTATTGAGGAAGTGAATACACATCACTCACAAAAGTTTCTTTCTGTGTATAGGTATTGCTATATTGTGAACTTCCTAAAAGCCAGCCAAGGGAGCACATGTCCCTAATCCCATCACTTATGTCACTGAGACAAGCCTTGAAATGTCCAGACCACTTGGCATTTTATAGTGAGAACCTTTCTACAAAGAAAGGTGAGAGAATAACAAAAAAACAAATGAATCTTCCAACAGTTTTGTCACATATTCTTTACACTTAGCCATTAAGAGCACCATAATAGTATTGTTTATGACTTCTTACCTACTCTTTTCCTGTTCTGAGCTGTTTTATTTATGGATCTCTAAGAAGTCATATAAGTATCACATAAGAAATCTATGTAAATCATATAAGAAATCATAAAAAATAGTTTCTTAGGGAATATAATCCAAAGGTAATAATTTCAGGAAAATACTAAGCACATAAAATGTAATGCATTGACTATTGAAAACTTCAGCAGTTGTAGTTTATTTATTCTTATAACAAAGATTATAAACTAAGTTACAATAGTATTCCAAATGAAACACAGAACTAGAAATATGAAGGGTAGCACTAAAGAACGCTACTGCTACCACTAATAGGGTAAGAATAAAATTTAGGCAAAACTCCTTCAGAATAAAAGCCACAGGACAACCCCAACATTGCTTTCATTTTTTTCAAATGAAGACAAAACTTTTTTTTAGTAAAGACAAATTTTCACAGATATTAACATCAATTGGGTATATATTCCTTAAGGCCTTCAGGAAGGATGCTGTGACCATGTTGATGGAAACTGACTTCTTTGGGACCTAATACACAATGTGCAGACACCAAGCACTGAACCTGCATTAGGGTAATTTAAGTGCTCATGAGTGTTCTTCAAGTTAGGAAATGAATTAAGTATTTTATTAAAAACAATAGTAGGCAAGAAGCCCAAACAAATTTCCCAAGTTCCTAAGACTGATCAGTTGAGGCCCATAATTCAAATCCAGAATTCCACCAGCCATATCTGAGGATATTCTGTGTCGCATTCGTTACTTTTCAAGAGCTATGGACCCGATGAATCCACATTATCTTCCTAATTATGGTTATAAGGGCGTTAACATTGATACAGAATATAAATACTTTTAAATGAAAAGGGTGTGGATAATGACAGCATAAGTGATCTTTATACCAAGTGAAGATCAGTTTAATTTCTAAAGAAATACCTGAATGAACATCATTCAGCTTCCACTGTTTGTTATTCCTGGTGTCAAAGACACCTGTGCTGACAAACACAGGCTTATATCAATCAGTACCCTCAATACACAGGGAATAGATTGGTATGGATATACAATCCAAAATGAATAATTTTTGTGACTACTTACTTCCTTGTTGTACCAAAAAAATCTATTCCTTATTCTAAAACATATATCAGTTTAATGGATATTAGTGTTACCAGTATAAATTAGGTGTGCATAATATATGTAATGTATTTTATTACATAACATAGAAATTATATATTTAAATATCATATATATACATACATATGTATCATTACTGATAGTCTTCGACTAGTATAAATAATATATGCATAAAACTTTTTCGTATTATACTGTGAATGATACAAGGAATGACAACTTTATTTAAATAAATATATATGTATGTTTTAGTCACATAATTTATTTTTGTGCCATTACTGAGGCTAGGTGTTGTCCCTGAGCCATTTCACTCAGACTGGCTTCATATAGCTATCTTCAGATCTCAGCCCCTAAGTAGCTGGGATTACATACATGAGTCAGATTATAGTTTTTTAACTCCATCCTTGGCATGTTCTTACATAATTATTTTTGAATGCTCAATTATATTCTGATATTCCATTTCTAAACCAATTCAGAATAAATAACTTCTAATTGGATAAAACTCTATGTTGCAATCGAAATTGTAAGAACCCTACTTTATTATCCATTTTCAAAGATATTGCTACTTTAATTCCTGGACAGACAAGTAGAAAAATTAAATTATGTGTGCATAATATATGTAATATACTGTATTACATAACATATAAATGATATATTTATAATATATGCATAATTTGTGATATTCTATAATTACTATAAATACTATACGTATAAACCTGGTTTTAATATTATACTGTGAAGGATACAAGGAATGACAACATCCCTATTGTAAATGTCTCATTTTTTACAGTATAAAAACTATGCTATAAATATATATCTTCAAGAAAGCACACCTCTGTAATCACCTTCAAATATTCCCCTCATCATTATGAACATCCTCTAAGATTGGCTACACTTATCCACAGCAAACACTTTGTGATACTTTCTGGATAAAGTTGCTTGTCCTCATCCTTATCAGCCTTTCAGCAACTTCAGTGAAGAGCTTTTTCTTTTGCTTTGCCTGTAGACGATATCATCCTTTGTTATTTCACAGCAAAGAAATTGTGGCTAGCAGGCTTGAGCATTGGTACATACAAAGGTATTTGGTTATGAATTTTTCCTTTCCTTTCTTGATAAGTGAGCTGTAATAACAAAAACCTTTTAATGCAATTTGCAAATGAAAACATATTTATTTGAAAATACTAGAAATATTCATTCTTTGAACTAATTTTTAATTTAAATATAATAGGGGTGGTTTTAGTGATGCACGCCTTTAAATCTAGGTATATATAAGGCTAAAAACATAAGATCGTAGTTTCAAGCTAGACCAGGTAAATGGACCATGAGACACTTATCTTCAACTAAGAACCAAAAAGCTAAAAGTGGAGCTGTGGCTCAAATGGAAGACTGACAGCCTGAGCACAAAAGAAAAGTAAAAAAAAAAAAAACAAGGCCATGAATTTAAGTCATAGTATTAGTAATCATATACTATATATTTATGGTTCCTAAAATATTCTGTGAGTTAATTTGTCAAAACCTGTTCATAGTAATGTATGATATGAGGTGTGAAATAGTTGGTAAGTTTGAAATGACTCCAAGATATTTTGACAAGGCAACTGGAATAGTTATCAATTAATCAAATAGTAATGAGGGATAGAATCAAAGCTCATTTTGGGTTCTTCTGAATTTGTTAAAATCAATAGCTAGGAGTTGTCAGTAGACATGATGCTATTATGGATTTAAATTAAAGAAAGAACAGAGCTGGAGAAAAAAATGTAATAATTACATGTACTCAGTGGTAACACTCATGAGAAGGAAGATTATAGAACTAAACCCTGGGATAAACAAATATGTATAACATGACAAATGAAGAAAAACAGTAATAAGTATGTAATGCAGACTTACATGGATAGGTATTTTTAATGTTTAAGGGCTATGAAGTGATTGTGTGATGACCTAAAATTTAAGAAATTTGTAAGGTCAACTATCTCTTGGGCAAACCATAGCAGATAGTTTAAGAAAAACAGGGCCACAATAGAGTCTCTTGATTTGGCAACGTGAAAACAGGTCAATATTTGCAAAGCTATTTTTTGGACATGTGGTTGGAGTGACAATTGCTGCAGCTTGTTCAAGTGTCAGTAGAAGGGTACAGTTTTAGCACAATGATAGAAATCTTTCTCGGATCTGGTAGGTTTTCCCACTGTCTTCAATTTCCCTTATTTCTGAGAACTAAAATGTCATTATGGAAGCCATTCCCAAATTGTGTCTTTGGCAAGTTATCAGATATTCAGTGTATCACATGTCTAAATAATAGAGAATGGGACCAGGTCTACATTGAGCACTCACAGTAGACAGGTTTCTGGACATTCTCAGGAAGAGCCTTCTGCAATTATGGGATGGATAGGGCTAGATAATTTACAAAACAGCCATCATGGATAGAAAGTATTCTGCTAATTTGACCCCTGAGATATTGGATGTTTTATCTGCATTGTATTGATTTTTATGAATCAGTTAATCAGATTCTTTATACTATATGATGATATTAAATTGTGAAATGCATGTTTGTTGCATTTCCTTTGTATAAAATATAGTATATTTTGAAATTTGGTATAAATCATTCATGTTTTTATTTTTTTCAATATGGATTACTCCTAGTTCTCAAGAGTGAGGAAATGCTTTGGAACTTTGTAACTTGAAGTCATATGTTGCCATGTGTCATATCCTATTTTCCTTGTACAGAGTTGGTAATAAGTTATATGTAATTTATTTTTTATTTTTATTTATTGTCTATTGCAGAGTTTGAACTTGGGTCCTGGGCACTGTTCCTGAGGTCTTTGGCTCAAGGTTATCTCTCTACAATATTGAGCCACAGTATCAATTTTAGTCTTGATTGATTAATTGGAGATAAGTGTCTCATGGCAACTTTTCTGCCCAAGATGGCTTTGAACTGTGATTCTCAGATATCAACCTCCAGATTAGCCAAGATTACAGGCATGAGCTACTACCACCTAGCTATATGTAATTTCAACTGTAGTTTTCTTCAAGTGTTTCATCCTGAACTGAAGTTTATTTTTCTGACAAGCTTTCTAATAAATATGCAATCTATTTATTTTTGAAAAGTACTGCTGTAACTCCCACTTATTTGTGGCATTTCTGAAATCCAAATTCCTCTGTGTGTCAGGGTGGATACTTTTGCCTGTAACAACTATTGTTGTTGAACACATGACATTTGGCTATTAAGAGAACAAAGGACGTGAAGCCACAGTAGCCAGATAAATAATTCCCAGGACAATTCAAGGGCAACTCATGTACTCTCTGTTTAGGTGCATAGGGAACATAGAAAAGACATTATTTTTTTTTGCGGGGGGGGGGGGGTCCGGTCGTGGGGCCAGAACTCTGCCTGGGTGCTGTCCCTCAGCTCTTCAGCTCAAGGCTAACGCTCTACCACTTGAGCCACTGCGCCATTTCCGGCTTTTTTCTTTTTGCTTATGTGGTGCTGACGAACCAAACCCAGGGTCTCATGCATGCAAGGCAAGCAATCTACCATTGAGCCATCTTCCCAGCCCAAAAAGAAATCCTTTTTTTTTTTTTTTTTTGTCGGTCATGGGGCTTGAACTCTGGACCTGGGCGCTGTCCCTCAGCTCTTCAGCTCAAGGCGAGCGCTCTACCACTTGAGCTACAGCGCCCCTTCCGGTTTTCTGGTGGTTTATTGGAGATTGGAGTCTCACGGTCTCTCCTGCCCGGGCTGGCTTTGAACCGCGATCCTCAGATCTCAGCCTCCTGAGTAGCTAGGATTACAGGCGTGAGCCACCAGCGCCATGCCCAAAAAGAAATTTTTATACTTGAAAGTGATTGAGTGTGTGTGCATATAGATGTTGACTTAATTATCTGTTGCTATAGTTTTATACATTCACTAGTACAAAACAATATTTCATATATATATATATAAGCAGATCACAGTTTCCAGAATCCAGAGGACCACCTCCATGGGCACCGCTTGCCTATGTTGCTCTTTGGGTAATAGGAATGAACCTTGGAATTGTCCAGTGGTAGAGAAATTACTCAGAGATTCAAGCATTTGTCTTTCAATGTGTTGCTTTTTCCTAACTCTAAAATTAGGAAGTCTGTTAATATATAATATAGGTTATATTATAATAAAATTTATTATAATATATAATGTATAATATATTGTACAATATATATTATATATAATATCTGAGAGAATTATATATTTATAAAGAGAAATATAATAAACACATCAATGTCCATTCTTTCCTAGTCATGATTAAGTTCAGTAGAGTTAGGTGCATTATATTTCAACAGGAAAACTCTACTGAAGTTCTGATGACCTTGAACTAGGTAAGAATTCCTGTTAAAATTAAAAGCCTCTCCTCAATTATGAGAAAAGATAAGTTTGGAAGTTTTTTTTGTTTTGGGGTTTTTTTTGTCAGGTCATGGGGCCTGTACTCTGGGCCTGGGTCCTGTCCCTCACCTCTTCACCTCAAGGCTAGTGCTCTACCACTCGAGCCATAGCACCACTTCTGACTGAGGAATTGAACCCAGGGTGTCAAGCCTGCAAGGCAAGCACTCAACCAATGAGCCGTGTTCCGAGCCCAGGTTTGGAAGTCTTTGAGAAGAGGAAGTTGGCATTTGCTTTTCATCCTTGATTAGTAATAAATATGTATCATTTTGCTCCAAATTTTGTCTCCTTTTATGTTCCCCAGACAGTTACACAGGATCATCATTCCAACGCATATCTTTAAGTCCTTCTTTCATTTCTTTTTATCATTATCATTTTGTTGTTGTTGTATTATGATCCTGAAGCTGGAACTCAAGGCCTAGGTAGTGTCCCTGAGCTCCAGACTAGTGCTCTACCACTTGAGCCACAGCACTACTTCTGGCTTTTTCTGCCTGGGCTTACTTTGAATCATAATACTCAGATTTCACCCACCTGGGTAGCTAGGATTACAGGTGTGTGCCACTAGTGCCAAGCAAGTCACTCTCTTTTAGATATTATTCTAAAAGCCTCCTATCCAAGGTCACTCTTCAGATAATAGTAAATGGAACTATGCCAACAGTTCCTTCACACTCTCATCTCCTGTTATGGCTATTATGTGTCTTTTCCATGTTATCTTGAACCTACTTCACTGTTTTCTTCCTAATCCATGATTATATATGTGTTACTAATAATTACCTAAATTAATGGCTATACACCCTAAATTACTAAATCATTAATTTCATTTATTTTTTTTTCAATATGATTGTTCTTCAGTATCAATCTGAGCTTATACTCACCTTCTCTACCTCTTGGCATGTGCAAAGCCTGGGCCTTTTCTACCTCCAAAGCAAGAGGTTTGACAAAGAATAGCCTACAGTATTCCTGCTTAGGATTCAGGAGAAGTAGTTGAGTGCCTGAAAGAAGCAATGCATTCTTGATATGGGAAGGGGTGGGAGAGACAACAGCCTAGAGAGCAAATTGGTAGACAGAACATTTAACAATTTGGGGAAACTGACCTCCCGCACAGTGGCAGTGAGATAACTCACCTACTGAATTTTCATATATAAAGGAAGTTGTCATGTCTCACTGCTCAACTCACTTCTAGTCAAAGAGAAGGTCATTCTTTTGTGTACTCCTTAGGCCCAGTCTCACTTTATCTCCATCTTAGACTTTGCCCAGACTCTGTTCCTACCAGAAGGTGCCTGATGAGGAGGAAAATGTGATCTCTTGGTTTCTGACTGGCCCTGTGAGAACTGAGATCACATTTAGTTTTGAACCTATTCCTCCTGACAAAGCTGTGGTGAGTGGTGGGAAAGCTCATTCTCTGAATTGTGCCCTAGTACCAAATCTCTTCAGAGAAAGTCAAGGAATGATTGATCCTGCCTGAGGGATTCAGTTTCTCTATTTCCAAAGAGGTCAATTAATATCTGATTCTGAGTCCCAGGTGGAGGTCTTTTACCAGATCCTCCAAGCTGGAATGGATGTTCCTCAGATTCTAGACCACCCTCATATTTCTCTAGCTCTTTCTCATAAACCAAAGGGTCACAGGAGTTGAGTTTAGAAACAAGGTGAAATGAGAATAGCAGAAGAATTATTGGCAAGGGAAGGAATTAGAAATTTTGGGTGAAAAAAGGGCTCAGAAAATCTAAGATCACTCACATCACTTGGGAATCACATCATAAGATTAGAGAATAAAAGTAATAAATTAGTGCTTAAATTAGTAACTCCAGTGCTCTGACTACATTACAAGTACTCTGTCAAAAGGTAGCTGTCCTAGCTCAATGTTGATGAGCAAAATGGACCACATTTTTTCCTCACAAAGTTCTACTGAGTATCTTCATCCATGCCCCAGGTTGTTCTTACTCTCTACTTCTCTGTTACTTTCCTTTGCTGGATTCAATCAATGATACTTGAATGTGTGATCATCTTCAGACATGTAATCGCATTTTCTTTTAATCCATTTGTTATAAATTAAAACAAATTATTGGGAAACATGTCTATGGTACATTTTCTTCCATGGCCTACTTATTTGATGTTATTAAGTATTATTTTAATTGTTTCATTTTTAAAACTTGAGGAAAATATTTTGTTAGTATTAGCACAGTTGCACATTTTTTAATTTTTCCATGTCTGTGTTTTCTTTATTAAGCTTCTAACATTGTCTTGTCCCCCAACTGTTGCCTTCTTAAAATTGGATCAACTTACAAAACACGAAGACACAAAACCTGTGAAATTAGGATTAGGTATATATCCAAAAATATTTAGCAGTGATATTGGAGAAATTCACTTCTCTTATATACCAGAACATGTTTATAGTTATGAATAGCATATTTCCTTTATTCCCTCTTTTTGTGAATCTAGGTTGATTACACAGCTTTCTTTCTTGCTGCCTTGCACATGGATATTGATGTTGATTTATATTCCTTGTTTATGTATCAGGGTTGCAGTAAAGGTCATTAACACATGTGTCCTTTTGGTATTGTCTAAACTTCCATTATGATCTCCATATAGCTTGCACTAGTTTACAATACCACAAAATCAATACAGTTCCTGATTTATTTCAACCTCTCCAGATGTTTATTTATTCGAGTGGTGATAGCTATTCTGGTGTATAGGATGGGATTTCAGTGACTTTCTTATTTATTTTCCTTTATATTTCCTATGTGGATAAGAATCTCAAACATTTCATTTATTTATTAAACACTTACATTTGTACTGCATTCCTGATCAGTGTCGTTCTTTTTCTTTTGTATTTGATCAGTTTTTAAGTTCTATAAAATTTGATTTTTTCACATTCTAAATACTCACTTTAGTAAGAGGATTTTTTCATTGCTGTGGTGCACAGTTAACTAAAATCAACAGATTGTACAATTATACCACTGGAATTTTTTGTTGGATTTACAGCCAGGAAATTGTTTCAATGAAGATGCTGAACTTTTTTCACTAGATAGACTGAAATGATAGTATCTCATATTAGCCTAAACTAATCTCAGAACTAACAGTCACAGCCTGGGTCACAACAGTCTGGGCTAAGTAAAACCACTAACACAGCACATGCTGCTTTAAATAGAGCAAAGGGCTTCATATAAGTTGAGGAAAGACACCCCCTTTATGAAGTAAATTCTGAAGTTCACAAGCAGATATTAGGAATCTGAATATTAAGAAGATGTAAGGATAAAAGTATACAGACAAACAAATTTAGAGTTCAGAATTCAGGATGGGCAACAACCACTAGATAACAAAACTCAATGCATTAGGGAAGTGTTTTACACCAAACCTCAGCTGTGTCTGACTCTCTCACACCAAACACACACACACACACACACACACACACACACACACACACACACACACACACACACACACACACACACCCCTAGTGAGAGACATTAGCCAAAGTATAGCCATTCTGGACTTAGTCCATTTGGAAGGCCTATACTGAAAGTATCCATTGTGAAGGCATTTACTGAAAGTACCCATTGTAAAGATTTTTACCGAAAGTTAGACTCAGGTTACTGGAAAAACCATGAAATGTCCCAATAACATTCTTCCCGTAACTCCCCTAGCAATAGCCATCAGTGGATGACAGGAAGGTACCTAAAGCTACAGATGTTTCTTAAGATTCCATAGTTAACATAATTTGCTTCTTACTGCTAAGCCTGCATATGTTAGCCAATAAGATTGTTACAATATTAACAAGTTAAATGTCAACCAATCATGTAACTGACAAGCTATGAATCCACTTACCTCAGCCCTATGCCTTATAAAAACCCTGCTAACGGAAGGTTTGGAGCTCTCAACTCTGACCCTCTGCAATGCTGACAGTTGTGAGTCTAGGCTCGAGCTTGTAATAAATGACCCTGGTGTGCGTGCATTGGAAATGGCTCCTTGGTGGTGTTTGGGGATTGTTATCTCAGCACAAGTCTAGTGTACGCAGAGAACCCCAAGGGCAGCTGTATCTGGGACAATGAAGCTTTTCCCTCTTCCAATCTGAAATGGGGGTATGCTTTGGCTGGAGGATGGCACCCTGTGAGCCCTGCATGCATGGTGAACCAGACGTGGGAAGCCCTGTGAGCATCTCCGGGATGGCCTCTTAGAGGCCTAGAGAAGTTTTCTCCTATAGTTGGACATGGCAAGAGGCAGGAGGACAGTGGGAATCCAGAAGATAAGAGAGACACAAGAGCAAATGTGCCTATCCATGGAGACTCCTTGGCCATGCTAAGGAATTTCCCAGTCCACAAATAGCAGCCACCGCGCAAGTCCCCAGAGGCCACTTGTCTGGGAAGGCAGTCCCTGGTCCTGATCCAGATCCAGAACTAACCCAGTGGCCCTGTGCCTGGCTAGGGTGGAGCAGTGCCCACCAGCCATTCTTCCTCTGCCCTGCTGCACATAACCTCCCAGCAGCTGCCCGGTCCCCAGCACTCATGACAGGCCAGCTCTGTGGGGCAGGCTGAGGCTGTGCCTGCGATTCCTGGGACCTGCTTCAAGGTGAGAGTGAGGCCTAGTGCACAGCAGAACTGGCCCTCACTCAATTCAAGGGCCTCCAGAGAGGCATGACCACCATTGGCTCAGCACTGCTGTCCTCCTCACCCCCAGAGTTTACCTACAAGTCCCTGCCTTTTTTCTTGAAATTCTTCAACCACTGGTTGTCTTATTTCTCATTGCCTGTTTGGGTGGGATTTGAGTCTCCTTCCTCTCCTCACCAGCCACGAGTCCCCAGGGGCCAAACTCTGCACTTCACAGACACTCCCCAGAACCCAGCTGCCTTTGGGACTGCTGCTTCCTGAGCCATTGGCCTACTGCCTCCTTCCTCCCTTCACCAGCCTCTGCCAGGGCCTCCCGTACTCTCCCTACTACCCCCATCCCCAACCCCAGCTCGGCCTCCTCCAAGGCCTCCTCTCTTCTCCACAAATCTCCCAGTGCCAACACCAGCAGGGCCACTTCTCTGGGGAAGACAACTGTGGGCCTGGCCCAGCAGAATCAAAGGTTCCACAATGTGCAGCCGGCTTAGAAATGGAAGGGGGGGAAGGAGAAGGATTGGGATTAGGGGGGGGAGGGGGGAGGCTGGGAAGGGATGTGAAGGGTAAACAAAGGAGGAGGCTGCAATGCTTGGTAAGAAATGTACGCATTATCCTGCCCATGTAACTGTAACTCCTCTGAACAGTATGTTCACAAATAAAATTAAATTAAATAAAAAAAAGTCAAAAAAAAAAAAAAAAGAAATGGAGGCAGCATAGACCATTGATCATTGTCTTTCACTTCGTTTACACAAGTATTAGTTGTATTAATTTGATATTTAATTTTGGATTTTGTAACCTCTTATTAAACCTTTGAAGAATAGTTGGTAGAAATATAGTCCCAAAATTCGAATTGTCTCTTGTTTAATTCTTTTGAGATTCAAAGATGTTTAAGTAGTTATAACCATCATGAACTCTCATTTCTATAGCAGAGTCTATTCAGAAAATAATTGCTTATGTGTCTGTTATCAATTACTTACAAGACTTGAAACTTTTAAAGTTTCAAATATTACTGGAAGATCTTTGATTCATGTTGAGTGGAAGTGAGTTGGTTGAGCTGTTGCATACATTCTTATGTGTTCGTGTGAGTGTTTGTGTGTGTGTGTGTATGTGTGTGAGTGTGCGTCTGTGTGTAGGGGGGTATATGTGTATCATTGAAATCAAGGACAGGGATGTTGAGCCCTGGTCTGTACTTGTTTCCTTTTTCTGGGATATACATTATGGCTGTTGTTTGTTGGTGGTATGCTCTGATTGCTTGCCTTTGCCTGATGTGCATATTCCAGCTCAATTTTTCAATTAAAGCTTCTTTTTTTATAATTCAACATGAAGGGCTCTGATAGTGTTTTGTCTTTAGTCTGCGATCTAAGATCTTCTTTTCCTCTTCAAAAATTAACATTCAATATAAATTTTTCCTCCTGACTGATTTTCCCTTTAATTTGCATTTTTTAATAAATATTATAAGTCCTTTAATCTCTGTATTTAGGAAGAAAAATCATTTTGAATTCTCTGTTTAGTGTAATAAAACCTGGACAGATTTGTTAGCATCAAGACCTTAAAATTACTTTTATAGTTTTAGTTTAAAATACCTTGTCCATGTTTACAGCATGGGGAGACAATCAATTCCTAGTAACAATGATAACAGTTTTATTCATTAAAATTTCAGATAATTAATAATTTTGATTATGTCTAGTGGCGAATGAATACATTTGCTCAGTGATTTCTTGATAGACCCTTGCACAAAAATACCACTTATGGGGGCTGAGAAGTTGGATTGGTGGTAGACAGCTTAGCTTGGATGCACAAGACCCTGGGTTTGATTCCACAGCACCACCTAAGCAGAAACAGCTAGAACAGGTACTTTGGCTCAAGTGGTAGAGCACTAGTCTTGAGCTGAAGAGCTGAAGAACAGCGACAGTTCACCATCATCAGCAAATTAAATAAATAAAACTCATACTCAAATACATGAATTTCATAGGTTGATTACCATTTCAGGTAGGGGCAGGGTGCCAAGACACAGCAGAGCTGTGTTGAAAAACTTAAAGAATGATTTCAATACTTAACAAATACTAAAACCAGAAAGTAAAACATTAGTTCTGCCAACAACATACATAATTGCTACTCAAAGAGAAACCAGTACTAAGAATGAAATACTTGTTATAACATTTCTTAAGAGATTATGGCTTTATATTAATTATCATATAAATTGGCCTTCAAAAACTCCATCGGTAGGCCTGTGTCTTAAGGGTACCTACAAAAATTGGAGGAGAGAATCCTCAACCCGGATTTTTAAAATTGTTATTAGATTTTTAAAATTGTTATACGGATAACCATTTTGTAAGTCAGGTAATGAGTTCATTTCTTGTTTGACAATCCCATCACTCCTGTCCCTGTCCACAGTGGTATAGCTCATTGTGAACACAATATCTACAGTGTACAAGTGCTGCATTTGTTTCCCTGTTCTCCTTGACTATCTCTGGCTCCCTCAATGCCATAAATGGATAAACTAGAACAGAAAAATCCCTCTTGTTTCCAATTCCTATAATACATTTCAATATAAACATCAGTAGTTTTATGAGAGTGTCAGACTCTGTACACACATTCCAAACACGTATACTTCTTACACCCAGTCCTAACTCCCACCTGATTCTAGGGTCCACACAGTAATTCTTTTCACTTTCCACACAGGAAGAAACTGAGATGCAGAAAGATTATGTAAGTCACTGGAAATACTGGGCTGAGCATAGTGGCTCACTCTTATACATTACTTACTCCGGAGAGTAAGATCTGAATATCATAGTTTGAAACCAACCCAGGTTGACATATCCATTACATGTTTATCTCCAATTAACCAGAAGAAAGCGAGAATTGTGTGTTTCACATGGTAGAGCTAGAATGCCACCAGACATGAATGGGAAACCTAAAAAATATTGACAATATGATTATTTTTAAGAACTAATGCTGCCCCATACATAATCTCAGACCACACACACACACACACACACACACACACACACACACACACACACACCACAATCACACTCCTTAAAACAGATGTTAGTGCTGAAATCCAAATAGTTTTTTTTTTAATTTTATAAGTTTTATTTTTAGCTTTATTGAGGTTTGACTTGATAGTTTCTACTGATGAGCCACAAATTAGAACTTTGTTATAATTATACCAATATCTGTATTCAGAGGAACATTCTCCTAGTTAAGTATTCTCCCTTTTTCAGCAATGATAAATTTTCTCTTCTTGGTACAGTTTCTTTTTGGGATCTCAATCTCTTAGACTTTTCTGTTTTGCATGGTCTGTAAGTTCTTTGATCCAGTAGATCTCAGCCATCCTAATAACCTGGACAGAACCTGCCTTGGGAAAAGTGTTCTAAGCTCACCATTCAGTGGAGGTTGTTAGTACTCACCCATAATCACGTTCTCTTCAGAACTGGGAAACAGTTTCTTTTTGGGATCTCAATCTCTTAGACTTTTCTGTTTTGCATGGTCTGTAAGTTCTTTGATCCAGTAGATCTCAGCCATCCTAATAACCTGGACAGAACCTGCCTTGGGAAAAGTGTTCTAAGCTCACCATTCAGTGGAGGTTGTTAGTACTCACCCATAATCACGTTCTCTTCAGAACTGGGAAATTGTTAGGTCCAGGAAATCTGGTAAAGCACTCACTGTGTGCTATTTCATGCTTTTCTTTTATTTAATAGCAGCTTCCACCTATTGTCTACTTTAAGCATGGTGTGAAGAAAAGGATTGCCCCTAAGAGACAGAAGCACTACTAACTGTTGCTCTCAAAATATGGAAGGAAGGAAAGAAGTTCTGAAGGAACCATAGTGCCTAGAAACTGATTTCGTAGAAACTCAAACTGCCTTTTATCTTACCTTCAAAATAGAAAGTCAGAGACTGCAGTTACTTGTATGCTCCATTTTTATTCTTGAGCAGGCAGCTCCCCTCCCCTTTGCCCTTCTGACATTTATGACCCAGCAATCCCACTTTTGGGCATTTGTTTGTAAACATTTGGGTAAATGCCCAAAAGTGGGATTGCTGGGTCATAAATGTCTTAACTTGTGCACTGAACTAACAGGAGAAAATGACATATTAATAAATCTGCCAATTATGCCAAATCAAGAGATATGATGAATGTCAGAGAAAGGACATTGATTTCATGGTGGTCATGACAAGACAACACCTTACCACACCTTCAAAATACTAATGCATACTCACCTACTTTTATGTTCACACATGTCATTAGGTCTGAGTTGTCTGTAGGAGTCCTCAGGGCCTTCAGAACAGGAAGACTTCGGGGAGAGATTAACACAGGTCTGCCATTTTGGGCATAAAATAAACAGTTTGATGAAAGCTCTTAGTAATATCCTACAAATATGTGCATTTATCCTACTACACTTGGTAAGTATCCCATCACTATATTATCTTTGGTTTCGTCACTTGCTGACATAGCAGCTGTCTGGTAGCTCCATTGTGAATTCACTTTATTCTGTTGAACCAGAAATGGAGAAGGAGAGATTGACCAGAACACATTTGCATCTTTCTCAATGAGCAATGAATGGTAGGGGAGTATTTAGGAAGCTCCCCATGTTCTCAGTTAGCTTGTACCACCTAAATTCCAGCTCTAATCTTGATAAACAGATACAGAAGTTAGCTTGTTGTACGATATTCACAGCTAGAGAGGTAGATGAGAAAGTGGAAGGGCTTGGTATGAAAGCCACAGGTTGATATGCAGCAGAATTCAAAGGATGTGGAGATGAAGCGAGCTACGTGGAAGGGAAAGGAGAGGCAGCTGAAGTAGAAGAGCACATAGAGAGAGAAGATAGAGCACGTTTGAGCCCACCTGGACATCAAGGTAACCCATCTGAAGTACAACATTCTTGTTGTGCAGAGGCACAGAGAGAAGTTGGAAGAACGTCAGCAAGTGCTCTTGCCCATTTCTAGGGAGCTCCCAGAATGACAGGGTAAGAATTAGTAGCTTCCCAAAGCAGTGCTCCTGAGCACATCTCAGATCCCTTGCTACTATGATAATTGACATTGGAGAGGAGCAGCAAGAGTTCATGAGGTGATTGCAACTCACTATGTGGAGGCTGTTCTGCAGCATTGTGGAGTGTGGTCTCTCAGGATGCTTAGGGAAAAGATCCTATAGCTGGTGTCAAAGAATGCAATCTACTTGGAGTAGACATTTATAGAGGGCACGTGCCTGAACAACAGCCAAAACTGGACAGGCAAACCCAGAGCTCTGCACCACATCAGGCCACCATGCCAATTGCTTCTACCATAGTACTGGCTATCCATTTTGCACACCCATGACCTTGTTACCCTGATTGTGTCCCAGAATCCCTCACAACTTTTACTCTTTCACTTTGTTTATGCTTCCTTGTCCCTGATAAACAGTTCTGGATACCTGTGTTAGCTACCCCAACCCTTGCAAAGCTGTTGAAGCTAACCAATTTCCTGACACTGGGACTCAGCAATTACAGTCACAGTTAACCTTTAACTGGTATCCTAGTCTCTACTACTCTTTTCTTCTACCCATAATTCATAACACCATTATTCCAGTCACCTGAACCCTGACATCCCTGTCTCCCCTGTCTCTGATACCCCATTCACAAACAAAGCAAGGGAAGAGTGGGCACAGAAAGTTGACTTGGATACTCCTCTTGCAGGCATATTGAGACAAGTTATTCCTCAGGTATTTAACGCGAGGGACTAACTTGTGGTGGAAAGAAAACAGCTTACTCAAAGTTGACTAAAATCCAAGGACATGACTTATAACTTATTGCTATGGAAAGAAGGCCCTGCAGTGAAAGTTAATGAGAAAAGAAAATTTTACAAATAGTATTGGGAACGATGCAAAAGGTTGAGCTTAGTTTCTTCTACAAGTGGTCTGAATTATTTTATGACATATGATATGTAACTACATTGCATTTTAAAAATTATATGAAGATGCACATTTATGTGGTATTTATATTAATTGATGCAATAGTTACATAGGATCACGTTAATGATATTCAATAGTTTATGCTCTATGATATGCCCATGGGTCTGCCTTCGACAATATGTATTGAGCTCTATAACAACAAATGGAATTTCATTGTCAAATACTACAAGAAGATTATTCGTGCTAGTACCAAAATGAAAGCGGGAACAAGAAAACTGAATAAAGCTACAAGTTTGAAGTGCGGGGGTTAGTGGTAAGGGCTATGATAAAAGAGAAATTCTTCACCATGGAATCTTGGAAGAATAGAATGTGTTTTATTGAATTACTACCTTTTAAAACATTCTTAGAAAGCAAAACATTGTTTTCTATTCTTGCTATTTGGAACCTCTTTAATGAATAGTTTTAAAAATTATCAATACGACTTTGAAAATTCAATGATGTGAATTATCAGATTAACATTATAGTCAAAGTTGCCTTGAGATGCATGCAGGCTGCATTCCTTTTCTATTAAATTAATGGAATAAGCTTCCTTTTGAATGGCTGGACAGTCCATGAGACTTGTTCCAAAACAAGAAAATATACTGGAGAGAAAAAAGAGGAGTAGTTCCAGGAAGATGGCAGAGGAGAACCTAGAGGCTAAACAAGCTCTCACCTATAAAGCAGTTTTAGTGTTCCAGTGAACAGTACTAGGCGGGAGAGTTACATCAATTGTGCCTTCCCAGTACAGAGAATTTTGCCAGAAAGGGAAAATCCAGGCAAGGAAACAGATCTGAGCACTTGCCGGTAGCTGTAGCTGTGGTGGCAGTGGCGGTAGCAGTGGCCATTGCTGCCATACCTACAACACAGAGAGTACTGGACAAATGTGCCAGACACAGCGAATGATCAGTTTCTACCCAACACCAGCAAGAGCTGACAAGGAGCAGGTATCTTCATGCTGCAGATCACAGACCAGAGACGACCCAGAAACCAAGACACTGGCATGAGTAGAACCCTTACATAATAACACCTTCTCAGGAAGCAGAGGAGGCAAGCTCACCCTTCCCCCTCCCCCTCCCCACTGTGACACTCCCTGAGATTTCCATCTTTCATACTGGCAAAGGCCTGGCTGAGAATACATCTTCAACCCAGACCTTGGAGGAAAACAAAAGAGTCATATGGCAGGTCACAGGAACCTGACCTGACCTGCCATGCTCAGCTCCACCCAGGAGAAAGTCAACCAACCCAGGCAGTGAAAACTCTGCCCCCAGAGGAATGTCTTTCTTCACTGGGTAAACAGAGCCAGAGGCTGCCCCTCCCTATAGCAGCCTAGACAATCAATTGAAACTCAGTTAACATAAACCCTGAGAATGCTCCATGCTGGGCTCTGTGAGTGTCTCACCAGCTAGCCCCTCAGGGAAAAGCTACTGTTTGCTAAAAGGCCTCAACTCTACCCAGAACCTAGCCTCATCACAGCATCTCCAAACAAGAGGAAATAGCCACTCCCTCTTTTGTGAGAAACAAAGCAGATCTCCCTCCCACTGAACTAGCCTGGGAAGAGGATCTCAAAATTCTGGGTAAAGCAGACCATTTTTCTGCCTGCCAAACAAACTAACTTAAGAAACAATCAAGCAACAGGAAAACCAAACACCACAAGCAGACCAGAGACTCCACCAAGAGACTAGTTATGGACACAAGGGAGATACAGGATCTTCCCATTCAATCCCCCCCGCCCCCCGCAAAGAACCCTTTCTTTGTACCTTTTTATTAACTTGTAATTAAAAAAAATGTTTTCTATTAATCTTTTTATTCCTCTTACAATTTTTATTTTAGGTGTATATGTGTGTGTTAGGTTTTTAAAAGAGGTAGCTGAGTAAGAACAGCAGCACTCATGTGGTATTCAGGTAAGGGGTAGGTTTATTAGGTAGACTTGCTGGGACCAGGCAAGGTTGGCACTCCATGTGGCTGGCAAAAGAAAGAGGAAAGAGAGAGAGGAAAGAGAGAGAGGAAAGAGAGAGAAAAGAACTAGAAAAGAGCAGAGAACAGAGAAAGAAAGAAAAGAACAGAGAGAGAGAGAGCAAAGAGAGCTAGAAAAAGGCAGAGAGAAAGCTAGCAAAAAACAGAGAGAGCATCTGGGCCTGTGCTAGGCCTTTCTAGGGTATGGGTGGAGAAAGGTGCGGCCACATCAAATTCAGATGTGACCTCAGCGGATGCAGATGTGACCTCTTCCAGGTGTCCCAGTTGCCTAGGTAACGCAGGTACTGGGTGGAGACTTTGCTGCGAGGAGGGTGGAGTCTGCTCACCATCCAGGAGCGGACCTTACATTCCAGCTTTTTAATAATCATGAAATAGGGCGCTTATTCTCTCTGGCTACTTCCTGCTGACAAGGGGCGTCGACAATAGGGGTAAAAGGCAGGAATTTGGTCCCCTCTCAGAGAAGGCGGTGGGCAGCTGCTGTCCCTTGGTGTCGTTGAATCCTTAGATGAAGTCAGGAGAAGTCTCATGAGCATTGAGGGGCTGGAAAAAAAATACTAGAGAGCAAATAAATGGCAAGAGGAAGGACTTGGGTCTGAAAATGTTGGTAGAAATGTCCCTAGCTACTTCTGACATCTGGAGACTAGTTAGAGAAGTCAGGTGACAAAGGCAACAATATAAATTCCTGTTCAGTTAGGCTTCTTACTTCTATTGACCTCCTGGCTCTGGTTAATTATGAAAGGGCAGGCACAAAGTAGCTGCTGTGACATCATCTCCTCTCACTCCTCTCCATGTTCCCTTGTTCCCAAGACTGGCTGAGTCTAGGTGCTAGTTGCTGGGATGGCTTGTCCCAGTTGGAATTCAAGGAGGTTTGAACTCAAGGCCGGGGCACTGTCCCTGAGCACTTCTGCTCAAGGTTAGTGCTCTACCACTTTAAGTTACAATAGCACTTCCAGAGTTTAGCTGGGAGATGGAGTCTTAGGGATTTTTCAGCCCGGGCTGGCTTTGAGCTGCAATTTTTGCCTCAAAAGCCCCTTATTATTTCCAATTAAAGCAACAAGGAGATCAAGTAGAATAAATAGAGCTTACTTGGTTCTTAACAAGAATTGACCAACAAATATTCTGCAATAACAAAACTCATTAGATGTTATGAGAATTTTAGCACAGATATTCCCAGTATTTTAGAACCACGTAGTCAGTAGTAGAATACACAACACAAAACAAAAAAGGCAAAACACAAAACCTAAAATTTTGACAACGTTTACATATCTTTGCAAACAAAGCACATCAGATGGTCGGGCCTCAGTTACCAGGGCCTGTGAAAAGAGCAACTTGTTAGCAAGGCACCTTAGAATAAATGGATGGAGTAGTAAGCTTAGTGGAAGGTTAAGGGTAAGATGGGGCCAAGACCTTAACCCACCACGTGGCCAAGATGGTGAATTCAAGATGGCGAATTTCTGAAAGAATGCAAAGAAACCCTGAACAAATAGACGAAGCCTACATTGGCTAGCCTTTGAGATGGAACTAAGAGGGGTCCCTGGGACCCAGCCTGCGTCACACTCTTCAAGGCACAGGCCAAAAAGTTATAGAAAAAAGGGTAGAAAGTTGGACATGAATGGCAGAGAGAGCAAAGACAGCCTGTAATTCAAGCCTACATTGGCTAGCCTTTAAGAGGGAACTTAGACGGGGGTCCCTGGGATCCAGCCTGCATCGCACTCTTCAAGGCACAAGCCAAAATGTAGAAAAGAGAAAGGGAGAGATAAGGAAAGTTGGACATGACTGGCAGAGAGTAAAGAGAGACTGAAATTAAACAGCTTTCTGACCTTTTGCCATTGCAGTAGCAAAAACTGTGCACATCTGAGACTGGCATAAAATTAGGCTCTCTGGCTTTCCAGGGAGTGCAGGAGGCATTTCAAAGGGGCTTCACCATTCAGGTGTGATTCATAGCACCCCATTAATGAGTAGGAGAGTCAGTCCGGTGAGTGAAGGAGAGCTGACCAGGCAGAAGCGGCGTTCCGACTTCCCCTAGAGCCCTTTAGAGAGAAATGGCCAAGCCCACAAAACCAAGCATCCTCGGCTTCAGAGGTGACCAGCCTTTCAGCTAAAGGCCTTAGGAGCTGTCTGGCGTGGTGCCACGTCTGGACAGAAACTGAGCAACAGAGAGCCGTAGAAAGTAGTTTCACTCACCAGAGTAGAGAAGTGGTGTGGACATGGATGTGAAGGCAGCAATGGTATCGATGCACTGATTCCACCGCAGACAGACTGGTTCGCAAAAAGCCGTCAGAACTTTGGGTATTCCTCAGAGCAAAAAGGGAAGAACAGAAAAAGAAAAAAGAGGGAAAAAAACAGGGAGAAATCCCAGCTATCCTGACTTTAAGCCCTTTATCCAAGTCACAGCACCATTTATGTTAGGTTTTTAAAAGAGGTAGCCGAGTAAGAACTGCACCACGCACGCGGTATTCAGGTAAGGGGTAGGTTTATTCAGTAGACCTGCTGGGACCAGCCAAGGTTGGCACTCCACGTGGCTGGCAAAAGAGAGAGGAAAGTGAGAGAGAGGAAAGGGAGAGAGGAAAGAGAGAGAAAAGCTAGAAAAGAGCAGAGAGAACAAGAAAAGAACAGAGAGAGAGAGAGAGCAGAGAGAGCTAGAAAAAGGCAGAGAGAAAGCTAGCAAAGAACAGAGAGAGCGACTGGTCCTGGGCTCGGCCTTATCTAGGGTATGGGCAGAGAAAGGTGTGGCCACATCAAATTCAGATGTGACCTCAGCGGATGCAGATATGACATCTTCCAGGTGTCCCAGTTGCCTACGTAATGCAGGTTCTGGGTGGAAACTTTGCTGCGAGGAGGGTGGAGTCTGCTCGCCATCAAGGAGCGGACCTTACAGTGTGTGCACTTTTGTATTTTTATTTTACGTCTACTGAACTTTTGAACCTTTCCTTTCTTCCTTTCTCATTCTTTTCACTATTTCTTCTCTTCATTCTTTTTTGGGTGACTTAATTGCTGTTCTACTCATCCTCAGATATACCCTTCTTTGATTATTAGACCTTATTCCACATTGTTTACACACTTAATCCAGAAATTTATTACTTATTTCAAAAACTCTTCGGCTTAAATTCCTTAATAACGGTATTATCTCGTAATACCTATATAATATTATAATTATTTTTTATTTTTATTATAAGCATTTTTAGTTCTTCATATCTCCTTTCTACTGCTCCCCTCCTCTCATCCTATTCCCATTCTTGTCTCAATATTTCTTCTTTAAACTTGCATCATTTTTGTGTTTCACTTTTTAAATTTAAATTTTTGTTTTTCCATTTTTTTCTTGCCTCTTTTATTTTCTCTTCTCTTTCTCCTATTGTTTTGTCCAATCCATTTTCCTATTTGAGATTAGGACTTGGTAAATTTCACTCTCCTTTTACCTTTCCACAGCGCTATAGTCCTATTTTCCCCCACTTTTCTCCTTAAAACTAATAATTTCTCATTTGCCAAATTCTACTTTGCTGTTCTTAGCCCATTAATACATTGTTGTTTTACATTGAATAGATTGTATCTGTTGAAATAGATTGTATCTGTCGACTTTTGATTGTGCAACTAAAGGATTTGGTTGATGCTTGCCTTAAAATAGTGTTCTAGCACAAAACTGGTGTTACTTTCATACCAAAGAGAGGCATTCGTGGAATCCATTAAAAGACAGCTGAAAGAAATCAGAGAGACCGTAAGGGAATGTTGAATGGAATGAGAGTCCAAGGAAACCATAACCAATCAACTAAATGATTTGAGAATAAGCACTGAACACAAAATTTAGGAAGTAAACAAATTCATACAAAATCTAAAACAAAGCTCCAACAAAGAATTTGAAGCCATCAAAGCCAACCAATTAGAAGGAAAAAAAATAAAAAAAATAAAGTAGAAATTCTTGACAGTAGGTTAGACCATGCAGAAGACTGAAACTTGGGGATTGAAGACAGTCTATATATTATAGAGGAAGAACATACAACTATCTAAGACAAATCCAAGAAATATGATAGATCTATTCAACATTTGGAAGACACCATCAGAAAGCCTAATGAGGATAATAGGTGTAGAGGAGCACCTAGAAACAGAAGGTCTAGGAAATGTTTCACAGGATCCTAGCAGAAAACTTCCCAAACATGCAAAAAGATAGGCCTATTCAGATACAAGAAGCTTTTAGAACCCCAAATAGATCAGACCAGAACAAGACATCACATCTCCACATTATAATATCCACAGGATCAATTCAGACCAAGGAAAAGATCCTTAAAGTTGTCAAGGAGAAAAGATCAATCACCTATAAGGGAAACCAATTAGAATCACCTCAGATTTCTCAGCAGAGACAATTAAAGCAAGAAGAGCCTGGAATGATGTAGGCCATGTCTTAAAGACAAACAACTATCATCCAAGAATACTGTACAAAGCTATACTCTCCTTCATGCCTGAAGTACAAATAAAAATTTTCCACACCAAAGAAAAAGTGAAACAATATATCTCTACCAAACCAGCCCTAAAAAAGTTACTTAAAAATGTCCTACACAGAAAAAACCAACAGGAACACAATAAAGGGTAAGAAACTGCACCCAAATTGAGAATCCAAGAACAATAGGAAGAACCCAGTTGGCGCAGCCCGCAAGAAGGTGCATAAAATGTCAAAAACTAACAAATGTCTCTCAGTACTATCTCCCAACATTAACAAACTTAACAATACAATTAAGCAACATAGACTGTCTATTTGCATTAAAAAATAATCCTTCTGTCTGCTGCATAACTTGCTCATAAAAACAAACATATGTTTAAAGTGAAAGGCTGGAACAAAATCTAACAGGCAAACGGCCTCATAAACAGGAAGGAGTCGCAATCCTAATATCAGATAAAATAGATTTCAAATTAAAATTGGTGAGAAGAGATAAAGAAGGTCACTATATACTTATGAAGGGATCTCTCCTTCAGGAAGATATTACAATTCTAAATATCTATTCCCCAAAGAGCACCCAAGTTTATCCAAGAAACTGTACTTTTTCTCACATCTCCTATAGATCCAAAGATATTAATTGTTGGGACACACACTCTCCCCACTAGGTATATCAACTTGGCAAAAAATCAACAGAGAAACCACGGATATAAAAAATTGCATAGATCACCTAGATTTAACAGACATCTACCGAATATTTCACCTAGCAGCATCAGAATACACGTTTTTCTCAGCACCACAGGGAACTTTTTCCAAAATAGACAACATTTAGGTCACAAAGCAAACTTGTCCAAATCCAAAATCATTGAAGTTATACCTTGCATTCTCACAAGGGGTAAAATTAGAACCCAACACCAAAAGCTACCAATGAAAGTCCTGTAACACATGGAGGCTGAATAACACACTGTTGAATCACCAGTAGGTCATGGAGGAGATCATAAACGAAATTCAAATATTTATAATATTCGAAAAAAATAACCACTCACAATACCAGCTCCGTGATCTGAAACCAACAATTTAGTGAGACATCAGAGCCTCCTTGAAAAAGAGCAGCAAGATAAACCCCAATCCAGTACATGGAAAGAAATAATTAAAATTAAATCAAAATTAAATGAAGTAGAATTCAAAAAGCATAGAATGAATCAACAAAACAGAGTTGGTTCTTTGAAAAATTAACAAATTGACAGACCCTTAACAAATCTTATTAGAAGAACAAGAAAGCACACTCAAATGAATAAACTCAGAGAAGAGAATGGAAAATTCACCAGAGAAACAACCAAGATTCAGTATATTATAAAGAATACTTCTCAAACCTTTAGGCTAATAAGTTTGAGAACTTATTAGAAATGTACTGTTTCCTAGTAAATATAGACATGCCAAAACTAAACCAAGATGAGTTAAACCATCTTAACTGGCCCATATTAAGCAATGAAATAGAAATAGCAATAAGAGACCTCCCATCTAAGAAAAGCCCAGGACCAGATAGTTTTACAGCGGAAATCTACAAGGCCTTCAAAGCAGACCTCACATCATACTCCTTCAAGTATTCAATGAAATTGAAAGAGAAAGTTCACTACCGAACTCATTCTATGAAGCCATCACAAACCTCATCCCCCAACTAGACAGGGACTCATCAAAGAAAGTGTGCTATAGATCCATTTCTTTGATGAAGTTTGATGCAAAACTTCTCAACAAAATTTTGGTCAATCGACTTTCACAATTCATCAAAAAAATCATACATCATATTCAAACAGGATTAATTTCAGGGATGTAAAGCTGCTGCAATATACCCAAACCAATTAATACAATAAATCACATCAACAAGAGCAAAGATAAGAACCACATGGTTACCTAAATAGATGCAGAAAAATGATTTGACAAGATCGAATACGCCTATATGATGAAGGTTCTGGAAAAATTAGGAATTCAGGGAACATTCCTCAATACAATAAAGGATGCATATGACAAACCTACTTCCAGCATTTTACTTAATGGTGAAAAAATAAAGATATTTCCTCTTAACTTAGAAATGAGATAAAGATGTCCACTCACTCCACTTCCCTTCAAACTAGGATTAGAATGCCTAGCTACAGCAATAAGATAAGATTCAAATATCAACGGGAATCCAAATAAGGAAAGAAGAAGCTCTACCTCTTTGCAGATGACATGAACTTGGATTTAAAGAATCCCACGAACTCCACTCCCAAATTATTCAAGCTGATTCAAAACTTTTGACAAAGTAGCAGGGTATAAAATTAACCCTCAAAAAACAATGGCTTTTCTGTATGCCAACAATGAGAAAAGTATGACTGAAATCAGGAAAGCAACTCCATTCGTAATAGCCCCGCAAAAAATAAAATACCTAGGACTTAGCAAAGAAAAAAGGACCTCAATGATGAAAACTTTAAAAACCTGAAAAAGTAAATCAAAACCGAACTTAGAAAGTGGCAAAAACTCCCATGCTCCTGGATTGGAAAGATCAACATCGTGAAAATTGCAATACTTCCCAAGGCTATCTACAATTTCAATATGATACCTATCAATATTCCAGGCTCATTCTTTTAGTAAAAAGAAGACCTAATCCAAAAATTCATATGGAAAAGTAAAATACCCCGAATAGCAAAAACGATATTTAACGGAAACAACAGTGTTGGAGGAATATTAATACCAAATTTCAAACTCTTCTACAAAGCCATAGTAATTAAAACAGCTTGGTACTGTCCCAAGAACAGCCCATAGGACCAATGGACTAGACATGAAAATCCAGAAATGAACCTATAGACCTATAGACATCTAATGTTCAATAAGAGAGTTAAGAAAATTAGAATAGAAGAGACACAATCTCTTCAGTAAATGCTGTTGGCAAAATTGGTTAACTACTTGTAGAAAACTAAAGTTAGACCTTTATATATCATTCTGCACTAGAATGAACTCCAAATGGGTCAAAGACCTCGGAGTCAAACAGACAATCTAAAACATTAAAGAATGGAATAGGAGAAACAATAGGTCTCCTTTGCACAGGCTGAAATTTTCTTAATAGAGACCCAGAATTACAACAAATCAAAGAAACGTTGGATAAATGGGATTGCATGAAATTGCAGAGCTTCTGCATGGCAAAGGACATAGCTAGCAAGATCAATAGAAAGCCCATTGATTGGGAGAAGCTCTTCACTACCATACAACAGACAAAGGTCTCATATCTAAAATATACTTGGAACTCAAAAAATTAAATCCTCCAATAACAACTGCCCAATAAATAAGTGGGCTAAAGACTTAAAGAGAAACTCCTCTGAAGATGAAAGAAGGATGGCCAATATACACATGAAGAAATGCTCAACCTCTCTAGCCATAACAGAAATGCAAATCAAAACAACATTAAGATACCACCTCACCCCAGTTAGAATGGCTATAAGGAAGAACTCTAATAAAAACAGATGCTAGAGTGGATGTGGGCATAAGGGAAATTTATTGCATTGTTTGTGGACATGTAAACTTGTTCAACCACTTTGGAAAGCAGTATGGAGCTTCCTCAAAAGATTCCACATAGAGCTCCCCTATGACCCAGCAATCCGACTTTTGGACATTTACCCAAATGGTCACAAACAAGACCATATTAAAGCTACCAGCACAATTATGTTTATTGAACCGTTATTTACCATAGCTAACATATGGAACCAACCCAGATGCCCCTCAGTAGATGCATGGATCAATAAAATGTGGTATATATATATATATATATATATACATATATATATATATATGTATATATATATATATATATATATATATATATATATATATATACGCAATGGAATTCTATGCTTCTGTCTGAAAGAATGACATTGCCCCATTTGTTAGGAAATGGAAAGACATGGAAAAATTTATATTAAGGGAATAAACCCCTCCCAAAGAAACATAGTTCCCATGGTTTCCTTTATTTACAATAACCACTATATTTCTGAGATAAGGAGAAAAGGTCAGACAAGCTGATGTTGAGTGAAATGCAGCACAAGATAAGGATTCAATGTTGTTTTTTTACTTGCGATTGTTTCTAACATATTTATAAGATGATTTCTATATTGCTTTGTATGTCCCTCCCCCAGAGTAAAGCCCCTGCTTTCATGGTATTTGATGTTGGTATAATTTGTGGAGGGGAAGGGAAAAAACTAATTTTTTAACTTGGGATACAGGTGGACCCATTGCAACAATGAGATATACAAGTCGTTAGGTCAAAAAACGAACTTTACAGCTTTTATGGTGGGTGGGGGAAGGGTCGGATGGGGGTGGGGGGTAGTATGGAAAGGGATGGGAAGGGGAAACAAAGAAGCGGCAACAATGCTTGAAATGTACTCGTTATTTTACCCATGTAATTGTAACTCGTCTGTTGGTATTCTCACTATAAAAAAAATAAACAAATAAAAAATAAAAGAAAAACGAACTTTACAACTTGGCAGGCGAGGGTGGGGGACGGGCAAAGGGTTGTCTGGAAAGCAACGGGGGGGGGCAGATGAGAACAGATGGGATGGGGAAACAAAGGAGGAGGCAACAATGCTTGATGAGTAATGTACTCATTATCTTGCCCATGTAATTGTTACCCCTCTGTATGGTATTTTCACAAATAAATAGGTAAATAAATAAATGAATACGAAGGAGACTCAAGGCTGCTGAAATGAGCATATTTCCCATATGGACTTTAATAGGATTTTTCTACAAACAATAAGATTTTCATCTTGTAAATGTAATATTTAATACTATTGGAATACTTGAAGACAAAGTTTTACAGAAAAATTTAAATTTCAGATAAACTGCAATATTCCAATAAATACATAGAAGAAATATAATTTAAAAATTCACGGATCAAAGCAAACCCTGACAGGAATATCTGAAAGACGCTTATCTGAAAACAGAAATTGGCACTGTGTGGCTCAAGTGGTAGAGGGTTCCACTTGAGCTGAAGAACTCAGGAATATGTTAACACCCTGAGATTAAACTATATGACTGACAAAAATACAATTTAAAGAATTGAAGCATTAAGGCTGGGAAGGAGACTCAGTGGTAGAGTGCTTGTCCTGAATGCATGAGGTCCTGGGTTCAATTCCTCAGCACCACATAAGCAGAAAAATGTGGAAATGGCTCTGTGGCTCAAGTGGTAGTGCACTAGCCTTTAGCTGAAAAGCTCATCAGGTACAGCAACCAGACCCAGAGTTGAGGCCCTCCTACCACCACCAACAACATCAACAAATTAAAGCATCAAACAACCTGAAGTTGTTGTCCAGAATAATGAATGTGGCATTATCAGTTTAAATGTCTTAGTGACTTTAAACCTAGTTTAAAAGGGGAGGTAGTGGGCAATTTGTGTGTTTGCCAAAACCTGCAAAATTATTTTGTACTTTACCAAGGAGGAAGAAAGGAGGGAATGGGGGGAGGAGGGGAGGTGTTTGGTGACCTTGCCTTTTGGTTCAGTGATTGTTTTCTGGAGCCGAATTAAGAGAAATTCTGCTTGCAATCCTAGTTGCATGGGGGCGGGGGGAATGAAGAAACAATGCCCTGGAAGTGGTTTGGTCCTCTCCTTGGTCCAGTTCCAAACATCATTGGATAATCCAAGTCCCACTTCAGGACCAAGAAGCCTTGAAGAGTATTGATCCATTAGGCAGATGGACCTAACCACAGCCAGAAAAGGAAAAAAATGCAATGCCGAGGAAATCTATACCAGGAAGAGAATTTTATATTTTTATTGTAAAAATACTATACAGAGGGTTTACAGTTACATGAGTAGGGTAATGAGTACATTTCCTATTGAGTATTGTTACCTCCTCCTTTGTTTTTCCCCTACTACCCTTTCCTTCCACAACTCTCAAACTCCTCCCTCCTTAACCATTACCCGACATTGTAAATTCATTTTCGACACAGTGTCCTGCACATCTCATAATCACAATGGGTCAACATGCATCCCCATTTCAGCATTGTGCTACAACTTTCCACTCCCCAAATTACAAAAATGTATATAAAAATGCTGAATACTGGAATCAAATACAATGAAAACAGGGATTATACCATGGGGGAATGAACTTACAAAAGAATCACATAGCGCATTATAAGTATATTAAAAACAAGAAAGAAAAAATCACTTGTGTGTCTGACTTGGGATACCTTCCACTTAATGTCATCTTATATGGTTATATGTCCATAGCCTTTGATCTTCTCTGCTTGTCCTAGACATGTACTAGTCCTTGCAAACAAGGGAAACCATGGGACGTATGTTTCTTTGGGCCTGGCTTACTTCACTTAATATAATATTTACCAAGTCTTTCCATTTCCTAACAAATGTGACAATCTCATTCTTTCTAATGGAGGCATAGAATTCCATTGTGTGTGTGTGTGTGTGTGTGTGTGTGTGTGTGTGTTTGTATGTATCACATTTTCTTGATCGATTCATGAACTGAGGAGCATTGAGTTTGGTTCCATAAACCTGGTTGCACAGGCAACTTTGGTATGACTTTGTTTGTGATCATTTGGGTAAATACCTAAATGCCCCAAGGGGGGATTGTTGGGACATAGGGGAACTTTACATGGAGTCTTTTGAAGAATTTCCATACTGCTTTACAAAGTGGTTAAACAACTTTACACTCCCACCATCAATGAAATAGGGTTCCGTTTTAGCCACATCCCCTCCAACAGATTGTTGTTAAATTTCTTGATTAGGGGCCGGGAAATTGGCTCAGGAGTAGAGTGTTTTGGCTTGTATGCATGAGGCCCTGGGTTGGATTCCTCAGCACCACAAAAAAAGAAAAAAAATAAATTCCTTGATTATAGCCATTCTAACTAGAGTAAGGTACAATCGCAATGTTCTCTTGATTTGCATTTCTTTTGTGATTTGAATAGTTGAGCATTTCTTCATGTATCTAATGGCCTTTTTTATTTCCTCTTCAGAGAAGTCTCTCTTTAAGTTTTTAGCCCACTTAATTATCGAGAAGTTGTTTCTCTGAGGATTTTCTGTTGGGGGATTTAATTTTTTGAGTCCTAAGTACATTTTAGATATAAGACCTTATACGTTTTATAACTCTTGAAGATCTTCTCCCAGAACGTGTGCTTTCTATTGATATTGCTAGCTATGACCTTTGTCTTGCAGAAGCTCTCATGTTTCATGCAATCCCATTTGTCCAACCTTTCTTTGATTTCTTTTTTTGACTATTGTAATATGTTTATTACATACAGACTGTATCAGCACTTGGAATTTATAATTCCATTTCATCCTGTAATAGTAAATTACTTGTTTCATAAACAGATGAATTAAGGAATGAATTTCTTAACTTATTTTTCTTTACTCTTTGTTTCTGCCTCTCTATTAAGAAAATTTCATTATGTGCTAAAAAGCCCTAGAGTTTATCCTATTCCTTCATGTACTGTTTTCAGGTTGTCCTCTTTTATTTTGAGGTCTTTGATCCATTTGGAGTTGATTCTTGTGCAGGGTGATATATACAGATGCAGCTTTAGATTAACAGGTGTTTAACCAATTTTGCCCACAGCATTTACTCAAAAGGCTGTCTTTTTTCCACTCTCTTTTTTTAGCTCCCTAGTCAAAGATTGGGTGGCTATCGGTCAGGGATTCATTTCTGAGTCTTCAGTCCTACTCCATTGGTCCTCAGGTCTGTTCTTGTGCCAGAACCAAGCTGTTTTTATTACTATGGCTTTTTAGTAGCGTTTGAAATTTGGAACTAATATTGCTCTAGTGCTGTTCTTTCTGCTAAGTATTGACAAACCTACAGCCAGCCTTATACTTAATGGTGAGAAGTTAAACCCATTTCTTATAAATTCAGGAATAAGATAAGGATATCTGCTCTCTCCACTCCTTTTCAACTTAGTATTAGAATGCTAACTGGGGCAATAAGATAAGATGCAATCTTAAAGGGATCCAAGTAGCAAAAGATGAAGTAAAACACTCTGTCTTTGAAGATGACATGGTCTTGTATTTAATGAAACCCATGGACTCCACTCCCAAGTTACATGAGCTGATCAGAAACTTTGGCAAACAAGCAGAGTATAAAATTAGCTCTCAGAAAATAATGGCTTTCCTGTATTCAAATAACGATAAGAGTGCAGCTGAAATTAGGAAAGCAACCCCTTTTTAATAGCCGCCCAAAAATAAAATACCTAGGAGTTTACTTAAGAGCTGAAGGACCTCTATGATGGGAACTTTAAAAACCTGAAAAAGAAAATTAAAGCAGAACTATGGAAGGGGCAAACTTCCCATTCTCCTGGATTGGGAGGATTAACAACATGAAAATGGCAATACTGCCAAAGGCTATATACAAATTCAATGTGATACCTACCAATATCCCAATGTCACTCTTCAATGAAATAGAAGACGCGATCCAAAAATTCATAAGGAACAATAAAAGACCCAAATAGCAAAGAAGTTTATTGTGATTCTCATTTTGTATTGCTACCTTGATTCTACAAAGTTATTTATGAATTTTAACTTTCTTCCCTCCCTTTGGGTAAAGCTCACAAACACCCTGCCCCTAGCTCCCAGACACTTAACTCTTAGCTCTGGACAATTGTTCCTAGATAGTGAGTTATTTAATTGTATTTTGAGCGCATAAAATATGCATATAAAACTAGCATATTTTGATCTTATGAGAAAGCAGCCTTTTTTTCCCCTCTCAAGTTATTTCCTGATAGGCATTTTTATAGAGAATCGGTTTTCATTTATAAATGAAAGACTGGTAGGAAACTATGTTCATAATCTGGCTCCTTCTCTCGCACCTCAACACCTAAAACACAAATTTCACAAAGAATTTATAAGAAACAATACAAAAACCAAACATTGGGAATGCTCAGATGCAGAACGTTTTACAATACCCAGAATAACTCTGCTGTCTGAGGGAGGGGCTGTCTGTATAAATTAACAAACAAACCCAAAAGAGCAGCCAGGAGTACCAGACGTGAGTGTCCCTGGCTGCTACTCCATGGACAAGGAGCATGGTAGGACTTCCTGAGCCAGCTGGAGAGTGCATGGAGTAAAGTTTCCTTGCCAGCCTGAGTACAAAAAGTTGGCTTCACCTGCCTGGGTCTGTTTTTCTTGTTTTCTCCCCACAGCAGAGCAGAATTGTCTCCTGCTCTAAGGAGAACAAATACTGTACCAGCCAATCTGCAGAGTGGCTTATATTTGGTCTGCACACCTTCCTAGGTAGGCGCCTCCTGCCCCACGATGTGTGTGTGCTCCCAGGGGCTGATCCTCAGGGCCCAAGCCCACGGGGCAGGCATGTGTTAGATGTGAGTCAGTGACACTGTGTCATTCACACAGCAGCTGCCGGGTTGCTGCCCTAGATGAACAGCAGGTGTACCCTGTTCTTATCCCACAGTCCCAGGCGAGGTGCCCGCAATCACCCGATATGGGCAGGCTGCCACTAGGATCCTACTTCACCAGACAGACCAGCATGCCAGATGAAGTGGCTGCCACCTGAATTATTAATTATTTTATGGAGCAGTATTAAACAAAGTGATACACATTACTGTATGATATGTAATACTATATCCTTGAGTCTCTAGTCCAAAATCATTGAACTTTATATTAGCAAGAATGGATCTTATTGTTTGTATTCATAAGGCCATAATAGAAAACTAAAATAAAAGTACAACAAAACACTTATCCATAAACACGTGACTGAATCTCAGAATTTGAAAAAAATTGTAAGTAGTGCAAATGAAATTATACTAGAATAGTTAAATAAACACAAAATACATTACATTAGTTACATTCAAATGTAAAATAAATAATTACAGACAGAATTACTACTGGATATAAAAAATATTACAATGATTTAGAAGGTGGAAGTGATATAGGTTATATATTTTGTTTTTATAAAACTTATTTATATTTCCAAGTTCTGTTTATCTCAGTGAAGGAAAATGTTAGAAAGTAGATATATGTGGCACCTCTTGCTTGCAGTACCAGGAAGGGTGTGGCATTTCCTAATGGGAGTCCTGAGATGAAACCCACACCCAGCCCAAGTAGACCCATCCGAGGTCCATGTGGGGACCCTAAGGTGGTCCAGGACACCGCATTGCTGCTGCAGTAGGTGCAGGACCTTTGCGGTGGGCTGTAGCCAACAAGGTCCATTAGTGACCAAGCCATGCAACCCAGACTCAGGTGCCAAAGCCAGCGAGGAAGGCAGGGCAGACGCCATGTCCTGCCTTCCATCTCTGAATCCTACATTGCCAAGGCCATGTCCTTTCCCCTGCTTTGGAAAACAATGAGGGTAGGGGATGACCCCATTGCCTCCACATGGAGTATCCCTGGAATGGCACCCAGAGCTGGGCCCATGTGGGCCAGAAGGGCGAAGGAGGAGGCTACATAGCAAAGCAAGAGGACCTTCATTCCCTCGGTGCTGCAGCTGGTATGCTGCAAGTCCAGGCTTCTCTGGCACTTATTGGCATATGTATGATTGGCTCTGTACCCGAGTCCACAAGGACCAGAAAATGGAGGTCCACAGAGATGCTAAAGAGGCTCCAGGTTGCTGAGCTGCTGCAGCTGTCACAAGCCAGCTGGCAGAGGGGCCAACACATGGCTCCAGTACCCAGACCCCCTTAAAGACTGATGAGGTGAACCACGGCTGGGCTGCCTGGCCCCAAGGAGGCAGACTGCATTGCCCAGCCTTCCTTTACACATGGACTGTGCAGTGTACAAACATGGTGTCCCCCACACCACACTCAAGGGGGCAGGCAGTAACCCCAGAACAGAGTCTCCCTAAGATGGGCCATGCACTCAGGAGCACAGAAGACCAGTACCAGCACAACTGTAGGAGGAGAGGGCAGCAGTGGCCTCAACTCCAGACCCATGGCTGCCAGCTCCTGGGTGAAATGGAGCAACTGAGACTGGGAAGTTAGGTGGGAAGGGTGGGCGTGGCTCATCTGGCAATGCGGGGGAGCATGCACACACATCCATTCACTGTACATCCACCATAAAAGAGTTGGCCGCACATCTCAACGGGTGACCTGAGGAGCCAACCACACCCACAGGGACTACAGAAATGGAGTTTCACGTGGTGACTTGCAAAGGGCTCCAGGGCACAGCCTTGGAGCAATGAACAACTGGCAAAAACAAAAACAAAAAAACAAAAAGAAAAACGAAAAAAGTCCAGTAAAACTTTTCATCAATAATAACCTATTACACATTAAAAAGAGTTTTACTTTCCTCTTGTATTATATTTTTGCATGTGTCCCTCTGAATTAACCAGAAATCTCCAGGATTTCTTCATGCATAGTAATACAAATAAATATAATTTCTATTCTTTTTTTAATTAAGGGAAGTTGCATTTAGTTCTTTCCATTGTTTGATTCATGAAAAAGAAATCCTGAAGTATATCTGTAAAACACCAAACTCAGTATTTCTTCTGAACTCCTCACTGAAGAAAGAGAATAAAATGACTGAGCAACAGGTAACACCCATATTGTCACTGTGCTAGCTGTCTTTCTGATTAGAAAATAATCCTGCCATGCACATGCAAATCACTTATGCAAAATGTTGTCCAACAATTCTTGCTGTTATATTGCATTTATCTCCCTCCTCCTGTCTCCTCTCCTGCTCCTCTTCCCCAGGGTCCTGTTTCCCTCTTCCTTCTCTCCTACCTCTACTTTCTCCCTGTCCCCTCCTCTTCTCTTTCCTGCTATGCCCTTCCTCCTCTCTTACCCCTTCTCCTCCTTTCCTTTCCTCTTTTTCTTACACTTTCTCTTCTACTTCTTTATCTTCCTGGGGGTGGGACACACACTAATCAGATGCTCTCCTGCTCGCTACAGGCCTCCAGTCTGGACTTCATTTCAATGACACTCTATTTCTTTCGTGCCAACCAAACAAAGTCTTTTGAATCAGGATTCAATTCATTGTACATATTCTACACCATGAATATGTGCTGCTTAATACAGTGTGGCTAATAGGTTTGGATTATGCTTTGGGCTTCAGTTAAACTCATCAGAAGTAATGTGTTTGAAGGCAATCTAATGTGATCCTGTTACTCCCACATTAATGAACTGGTTACTTCATGTCTTGCAGGAGTACTTCCATATTGCTCACAGTTTAATGAACTGTCACTTTGTGGTAGCACCCATAGTAACACTAACCCAAGGATTACTGGGGATCAGAAGATTAAGTCCAGAAAGGAAAATTCATGAGGTACTTATCTCAAAACAACTACTAAAAAGCCAGAGGAAAGCCTTTGGCTACGTGGTTTAGTGTTATACTTCCACAGAATAAGCTGATGAAAGGACCCAGGCCTGATTTGAAGACCGGTGGTGGGTGCATACACACACACACACACACACACACACACACACACACACACACACACGCACAATTTCCCAGCTAGAGCAAGTATCTGTTTTCCCAATAACATATCTGAGTTCCAATCTTATGTGTTTGGATATTTTTGAAAGTTTTATCATCAGCTTACCTAATTTTAATAAATGACACCCTGTTCACTATTATTTAATCTTGGTTGGAAAATATTTGAAAACACATTTTCATGTATAAAATTGTTTTTTCCCCAACTCCTGACTGTCTTGGTTTGTAAGAATGAAAGAATTGTGCCTTTAATTCATTAGTTCAGAAATTAGAAAAGTAACCCTAACCCTAGAACCAATTGCCTTTGGATTCTAAAAGCCACAAAAGTACACTAAATTTATACATCCTGTCTTTGCTTCAACTCATCTTTCGTAAAATATTTTTTAGTTTTACTCAATATCTTGCCATTTTTCTAACACAACATTCAGGCTAATCCTCACACTAATCATACCCTAATCCGAATATTATTAGCAGTTTCCTATTTCATATTCATCCTAATTCGATCTTGACTTGTTATTCAAAGATTTACTTTCAGTTTGACCCTAAATATTCCATTTCCCTGATGCTTTACACTAAGCCCAGCTGGAACTGAAACCTAATTTTCAACCTAATAATAGTCCAAAATTAATATTAAAAAATACTCTAGTTTTTATTCATTGTAATGAATATTCCAGTTTGCACTCTGGAAATGAGTTTCAATTTGCCTTAATTTCCAACAACCAGTGTGGTCAAAACATTTCATGAATTCTAAATTTTAAATCTAATGTTTTTTAGCCTTTGATTATATCAGTTATTGTCTCTTCAGAGCAACTAAAATAAATACTACATTTTAAACATTTCACTCACATTTTAAATAATATTAACATGGGTCAAACACAGACTAATCATTTCAAACTCACCATATTTGATAATCTCTGTGTGAAGAATGTAGAAAGTATAAGAACGTTATACTCAATAATATTTTTGGTTAACTTAACTTAAATTATATATCTAAATTTCTAAATTGCAGGTAAATCACATGGAAATAGGAAAATAATAAAAACATGATTACTTTGGGATCATTTTCTTCTTATTTTTTTATTGTGAAAATATCGTACGGAGAGGTTACAATTATATGGGCAAAGTAATGAGTACATTTCTTATCAAGCATTGTTTCCTCTTCCTTTGTTTCCCCTTCCCATCCTTACCCATCTCCACACCCTCACCAGCCAAAGTTGTAAAGTTCGTCTTTCGACATAACGTCTTGTACATCTCATTATTACAATGGGTCCAATGGTATCCCTAACATTATGAAGCAAAAATATCTCTAAGAAATATATTTTTCAATAAAATGTTTCAATCCTTAGGTAAAGTGCATTATACTTCAATATAAAGTTTATCTAAAAATAGAAATTCTGCAACTAATCTAATGTATGTTTTCATGCACAAAATTCTGTGACTTCTAGTCTTATTATGTGATTTTAATTATATTTTTATTGTGAAATGAGCCCTACTTATATTTATTACAAACTTCGGTAACTATACAAATCATGCCTGTACATGGCAATTTACATAATTTAATACACAAACAAAATTATCTTTTTTCTTGTCTCCCACAGGGAAGCATGAGGTGCTGAAGTATATTAAATGAATGGAATGGAAACTTGCAGCGTGAGGATGGGAACATGAACACTTTCTACTTGGCTGAACAAGAATTCTTGTACTTTCTTCCCATTTAATCACACAGGGAAAGCCACAAAATTTGAAGTTAATATGAACGAATTACATTCCTAAAAGTTGTGGCAACCCTGCTCAAAAGCTCAATCTTATCACAAATTCTTTGTGCTTGCTGGCTGATCTATTTCTCTATCACATGTTTCATATTATTAAGCATATTAGTAATTCAACTGGAAGTACATGGCAGGAGACTCCTGAAATCACATCTATTGCAGTGTAATATTTAGAAGAGAGGAAAAAGATTATATTGATCTCCAATTCCTCCCTTTGTCCTTCAATATACTAATCAATTGTCAAAACAATCGTGTAAGATGTGTTTATTTTCAATATTTAGAGATTCAGCAAGTGTCTTTTTGTAGTAAGGTGATGACAGTAGTATCACAGCTCTGATATGAGTACCTCCTCCCTAACAAGTAATGCTCTATGTACTGTAAATATGGAAGCCACACTAAATTCTCTCTCTGTCTGTCTCTCTTTCTCTCTCTCTACTCACACACACACACACACATACACACACAGAAAAACATAGAGCTGCCACCCAGACACATCAGAGATCAGTTCCATTCCTTTGTAAGTATAGTTGATTGATGTTTGCGATCCCTTGCTTTTCTTTGCTTCAGGATCTTGCCTGGACCTGCATGTTTCCCTGAGATCAAGTCCCTTGTTCTTAGTATACTCTGTATCTTTCTAATTTCCAAGCCAATTAAGAGTACCCTGAATACAATATCTTCATACTTGACATTCAAGTCAAACTCCATGAATTCATACTACTGTTCCAAGATACTAGAATGTATTGGATCTAGAGACAAAAAAAAATGCCCACCTTGTTATTTTAGAAGGAATTGAAATCATGAAATAGAAGAATATCGATCAGGAACTGAGTTAAGAGAACGGGAGTATGTGGGAAAATGTAGAACGTTGTATTTGTGTTAGAGATACAGATTAATAGGCTCATTTATTGAAAACTTGTCATCCTATATTGAAAGGTCAATTTAACCATACAGTTTTTCAGTTCTTTTGCTTACCTATCACTTCTGATCACAAATTCTCTTATGTGTAGAGTATCTGAATAAATCACACGATTTGCAGATACTTAACATCTTAAGGAAACACAGTCTGCTTCTTCATTTTTCATTCTTTGTGACAAACCCTTATTTTTTGTTTCCGTTTGCTGAATAAATGTATTCCAGGAAACAGGATATTGACAGCAAATTTCAGTGTAATTTTCATTTTGTAAATTTCAAATATAATATGAACTTTGTATTGACTAATCATTTTTAAAAAATGAGTGATATTCATGGACACAATATTGTGATGCCTTTATGTTAATTGAGAATTGCTATGGTAGTTCATGTGTCTAATTGACTTAACCATCATATTATTCATGTATAAGCATTGCATTGCATTTTTTATTTTTATATATAAAATAATCCCAAAAGGTTTACTTTAAAGTGATAATAGGGGAGTTGTCTTCATGTTCCAAACTTTTCATTTACTTCATTAAAAGTACTAGAAACACATGATGTTTACTGGAGCAATTTAAAAGCTGAACACATTTCTAAAGAGAAAGAATTTATTGATTAAAACATAGAATAGAGTAAAAAAAAGTCAGGTTTCTTGCTTGAGACTGCATAAATTTCATATGAATGTAGCTCAAGATGAGACTCACAGATAAATTAATATTTATATTACTGAGATTTACATCACAATATAAGCAATATAAGTATTTTAAGGAATTGGTCATTCAAAGCCCTAGATACATAATGGATGAAGAATTGAATTGAAAATAGCAAAGGGAAAATAATTCAACATGCAGCTATTATGATTTTATAATACTAATATGGAAGTAATGGAGCTTTTCCCTTTCTGAAGAAGAACGTTTAGCCAGTAATTTCAATGTAAGTCATCAATTGTAATGAGTCTAAAGACTTTTCCTCTGAGATATCCAAGAGTACTATACTCATCCTCTGAAGAGTAAATAAGTAATTATTTTCATTAGCTTTGCTTAATATTAATTTACTTGTAGTAAATAGTTTTAAATGTCTTCTCTTTCTCTCAATTTAATAACATACATTTCTGTCTCTTTGTTTCTTCTTACAAGCCTGAAATCACTATTTCAAATTAGTATAAGCAGGAAAACAAAATAACTTGATACAACAATCACAAATCCTAAATTATGTGAAAAATTCCACAATATAAAAAATAAATCTGAGGAAGAGGAAAAACAATGACAGAATAACCACAGAAAATTATCCTAGTAATCACTAATGAAACAGAGATTTAGAGTCCTAGCAGGTACTCCACATCTAGAGGGTCACATCAAATCAGCTATAATTATAGATTTGCAGCTATAAATATAGACATAATTATAGACATACAATTCAAAAGAAAATTTTATACTTTCTTCACAAGAAATCAGAAATCTATGAAAAGGTGCCAGCCAGGAACACATTGGGCAACACATTCAAAAGCACATGTGCAATGTGGAAATAAAAGGGCAACATGGAAAAAAGCAGGAACAGAAGTGTACATCAGAGAAAGCCACATCCATATACATAGACAATTCACCATACCACTGGACAGTCCAAATGGTCACTGGAACCACAAATATTAACATCACAACATCTCACCACAACTGATTTCTATTCTTACACTTAATGGACTCGACAAAAATGCAATTCCAGAAAAACAAATCACAACAGGAAACCAAACCAAGACCCTGCAAATCAACCAAGAACATAGAGAGTCACCCATTAATATCATAGATCCCCTAAAAGAAAGCCTCCAAATGGACAGAACAAATCAGAAAAATACAAGAAAAGTGATGTCAAAGTAGTATAATTCACACAGTAAATAACCAGGCATTAGAATAGACAATCAAGGACGTAGAAGATAGTTATCAAAATGTATTACAGATGCTGCTGAAAAAAATGTGATTAATGGAAAGATAGAAAACCTCTACAAGGAAATTTGTGAACAAGATGAGACCAACCAGTCATTAGCAAAATAATTCATGGAGACTTCAAACAGAAATATAAATAAATTCTGAGAAGGCAAGGGAGTCCAAGAAAAAAATGGATGCCTAGTTAAAAGATATGAGAGAAGACACAGCTAATAAAACAACCCTTACATCTCCCCCAAGCAAAGAAAAAATGTACAGAAAGGCCATACAAGACCTAAAACAAAGCTCTAATAAAGAGACAGAACCCCTAAAAAATGACCAATTAGAAGACAGGGAAATCAAAAACAAAGTAGAATGTCTACACAGCAAGTAGATGAGATAGAAGATAATCTCAGGGTCAAAGACAGAATAGATCTAATAGGAAAGAGGAAATAATCATTTAGAACAAATCCAAGAAATAAGAAATGATCTTGCCAGAACTTCAAGACTCAGTTAGAAGATCAAATTTCGGGGAGATAGGTATCAGGAAGGAGAAGAGCAAGAAACTAAATGGATGGGAACCATATTACAGAATTCTAGCAGAGAACATGACAAACATCCAAAGAGATAGGCTCATTCAGAGAAGAGAAGCCTTTAGAAACCAATCAGAATTCTAGAACTGAACAATCCACCATGATATCATAATCCATTGGAGGATTATTAAAGATCAAGGAAAGAATTCTTAAAGATGCCATAGAGAAAAGATTGATTATTTATAAAGGATATACAGTCAGAATAAATACAGGTTTCTTAGCTGATATGGTAAAAAGGAAAGCCTGGCATTATATATGACAAACATTAAAGGTAAACAACTAACAACCATGAATACAGTCCCAACTCTCCTTTACATTTAAAGGATATATAAACATATTTCATGAGAAAGAAAACTTGAAACAGCGTATGTCCACCAAATTATCAGGATAGAATATAATCAAATATATACTACATAGAGAAGATCAAGAAGAAGAGGAACTGGTTATATAAAATTCTCCCTACCAGAGAACAAGGTAAATATGTTAAGAGTAGATGAGGCACAGCTCCTAATAACAGGTGTATAACATAGCAGGACTTAATATGTTAAGAGTAGATGAGGCACAGCTCCTAATAACAGGTGTATAACATAGCAGGACTTATCAGATATTTCTGTCTTAACCCTCAATATCAATGGACTTAAATTTCCAAATAGAAGACATAGATTAGATAGTAGTATCAAAAGCCAAGATGCATCCATCTAGTATCTATGAGAGACACATTATCAAACACATTCTATGAAGCTAGAGTTACACTCCTCCCCAAATCACATAGGGATTCACCAAAGAAAGAGAACGATGAACCAAACTCTTTG
This sequence comes from Dipodomys spectabilis, assembly GCF_019054845.1. NCBI lineage: Eukaryota > Metazoa > Chordata > Mammalia > Rodentia > Heteromyidae > Dipodomys > Dipodomys spectabilis. The sequence continues at coordinate 542,636 of NW_024870988.1, forward strand.
ATAAGCATTAATGCAGAACTTCTTAATAAAATTCTCACTAACCAATTTCAGCAACTAACAAAAAAATCATATGGTATGATCAAATAGGATTCATCTTGGATACGATTTGCTTCAATATTCTTGTCAATAAACATAATACAAACCATCAGCAGAAGCAGGGACAAAAAACACATGATAGTCAATAGGGTGTAGAAATAGCTTTTAACAAGCTCCAATACCCCTTTATGATTAAAAATCTGAGAACCTACGAATGCATGGAACATTCCTCAATATTAAACTGTGTATGTACATGAAAGAGATAATTAGCATTTAGCTAAGTGTGGAAGCATGAAGACATTAACATGAAGAATGAGAAAAGGATGTTCACTCTCTACTATTCTTCAATATGGTAGTGGACTTGCTTGCAAGAGCAATAGACAAAAGAAAAACATAAAGCAGATCCAAATAGGGAAGAAGAAAAACTATCCCTTTTTACAGATGAAATGACCCTGTATTTAAAGGACCCTATGGATTCCTCCCACAAGTTAGTAAAGGCGATGCTAACCTTCATCAATGTAGCAGGATATAAAAACCACAAGAATCAGTAGTTTTTCTGTTACCAACAATGGGAAGATCCATGCTGAAATCCAAAAAACAACCTCATATACTAGCCTCAAAATCAAATCAAATCTAAACAAAACAAAACAACAACAACAAAACTAGGAATTAATTAACTAAAATTGTGAAGGACCTATATGTGAAAACTTTAAAAATATAAAAAGGGAAATTGAAGGAGATTCAAGGAAATAGAAAGTCTTTCAAAGTACCTAGTTGGAAGAATTAACATTTTGAAAACTGCAATACTTCCCCTAAACAATTGGCAATGCAATACTCATCAAAATCCCAACAATATTCTTCAATGTAGAAGAGAAAGCAATGCAACTATAATATGGAATTACAAAATTACAGATGAAACAGAATGCTTAGAAGTGAATTCATGGGCCTATAGTCATCTAACACACACAAACATACACACACACACACACACACACACAATGGAATTATATTCACCCATCAGAAAGATGACTTTTCACCAGTGGTAAGGAAAATGAAAGGCTTGGGAAAATTATATTAAGAGAAAAGAGAAAGGAATGCAGACTCAGAGCAATAAAGTTTTCATGGATTCATTCATTTATTGTAGCTAGAAGATGAATACAAATCTATAGGTAAACAAGACAGATTCTACCTCGTCCATTAGAATGGCCATTACTAAGAAAACTAACAATAACAAACGCTGGCTTGGATGTAGCCAATTGGGAACTCGATTACACTGTTAATGGGTAATTAAACATGATCAACCACTTTGGAATGCAGTACGGAGTTTCCTGAAAAGAGTAAATATAGATCTCCCTTAAGACCCAGTAATTCCCCTTATGGGCAATAATCCAATAAATAACAAACAAGCTCACTTGAAAGCTACCAGTATAACCATGTTCAGGTCTCAGGCCCAGAGTTCAAGGACTGGAAAAAAGTTACCACTGCTGGTATTTGTTTCTGCAAATATGAACCGTTTTATATAAGATACCAAAATCAATCTATTTGCTGTAGCTAGATTAGGACTTAAATATAGTGGGTGATAAAATGACTCCTTTGTTGAATGTTAGAAAGAGATGTAGGTAGTCCATGAAAAGGAGATTTTTGTTGTTGCTGTTCGAGGGGCTTGAAGTCCAGACTTAGGCACTGTCCCTGAACTCTTCAACTCAAGGTGGGTGCTCTACCACTTGAGCGACAGTGCCACTTCTGGTTTTATGATGGTTAAATGGAAATAATGGTCTTTCTTGCCCAGGCTGGCTTTGAACCCTAGTCCTCAGATCTCAGCTTCTTGAGTAGCTAGGATTACAGCTGTGAGCCACTGGCACGATTTTTAGAAAAGAAAATCCACCTCTTCACCTGTGTCTAAACCTCAGATAGGACTATTAGAACAAGTCACCTTCACCTCATTTCATCAGACATTTGTAAATTTTCTCTTTTCCTTCATGTGGTAATACTGCAATCAATATCAACTCAGCTGGGGGACTGGTTCAATTGTATGGTATTTGCTAATTCCTAATTTAAGAACTTTTATAGCAAAAGAAATGAAACCCTCATTTGGAATAATTGTTTACTCTTTTTATTACAAATCAGTGCTTGATTACTTCCTAATGTGATATTGGACTTCGTAATAGAGTGATGAAATTTTCTTTCTTTTCAACCTTCTCCCACATGTGGTCAAATATTTAAGAGTTCAAAGATTTGCATTGATAATTGATTAAGCTGACTTCTAAGAAAATGTGCGTTTCTGGAATTTGGTAAAATGTGCGTTTCTGGAATTTGGTCTTCTGTCTTGTTCTTACATGCACATATTTGTTCTACAAGGAATTCTACTTTCCAATCTTTATGTGACCAATTTTAGTCTCTCTGATCAGTCTTTCTGTCATTTCTCTGGAGTCTCATTTGAGTCTGCCTCATAAAAAATGTATTAGTTATCAACTAAATGACTCTCAGCTTCTGTTTTTTGCCTGACTTCATGTAGGCTATGATAGCAACCCTGCCTGGCTGTGCTTACTGGAGTGTGTGTGTGTGTGTGTGTGTGTGTGTGTGTGTGTGTGTGTGTGTGTGTGTTGTTTTAGATGTCTAGGATTACTATTCAAGGTAGTAGTTTCTCTGGGCCCCTGTGATCCCCTGGCCTAGAGTCAATGGGTTTTTCTCATAAAGATACAAAGAAAAATTTACTAAATTCCTGTTAATTGTCTCAAACTAAGGCAATCAGGCATCCTTGCAAAGCCATCAATAATGTTTTATAACCACTTACAGAGGTCATCTATCAAGATGGCTTTTCAAGGTTGACTGTGAAAAATGTTCATTTCCAAGTAGCCACCACAAAGCAGATCACATTCTTGGGATCAGACATTTGGAAGGAAGGTTCCCCTTCCTTCCTTCTCTTATGATAGATCAAACCATAATATTCTTCAGTTGTGGCCAGCCTGGAGCACATATTCCCAAGAATATTCTGTAGTGTAAAAGAGGACCAACTCTCAAAATAATGGTGTAAATACTTGTCTACTACAGACTGATTTACCTTGCTTTTATCTATTGTTATTTTCATTGTTTCAAACACATGAATAATTTATATTGGGATTAGACAAAGGATTAATGGAATAAACATTCAGTTTACTTTCATATATCCAATATAATACACTTAACCCATAATGGAAAAATAAATCCAACTCTAGAAACAATGTCAGGAATATAAAATAAGCCTTAATACCTATAATCTGGCACACATACACCATCATCTACACAAAAATTCAGTCTCCCTGTAAATATTTATTTGGTATGAAATAATAAAAATTTAATTAATGAATATGACTTTTAAGAATCATCTGAAATAGTCCTCGTGTATATAATTGTAAATAATTTTATAGATGTCACCTAGACAAGAATTTAACATGAATGTAGAAACCAAATTTCCACAATTTAAGCTATATGAGAGGGGTCATACCCTCGTGTACTATGCGGTGTGAATTTTACCACAGTGCTGAACCCTTCCAACTAATACCAAGAGTCACGTGCAATAATTTATTATTTGATGTTGAGTGCTAAGTGTGGAATACACTTTGAATTATTACATTAAATTACAGAAATGAAGCAATAATTATATATTATTTGTTTAAACTCTAATGCTTCTCAATTTTACAATTCATAAATATATTATTAAAATTATTTTCACTTTCTTCTTTTCTATAGCCGCTGAAATTACAATTATATATTAAACATTCAATATTAAGAAATCAATAATAAGTAAACTATTATTAAAATGATATACTATTAAACTGTGATTTGAATTATACTTCTAACAAATTGTGATCTAAACAAGTCAATAGAATTAAGGGTGATCATTTTTAAACTTAGCAGCTTGTGTTTTTTTATTTCATTTTATTTTTTGGGTCCGCTAGTGGGGCCTGAACTCTGGGCCTGGGCGCTCTGCCTCATCATTTCAGCTCAAGGCTAGCGCTCTACAACTTGAGACACAGCACCACTTCCGGCTTGTTTCTTTTTGCTTATGTGGTGCTGAGGAATCAAACCCAGGGCCTCAGGCATGCAAGGCAAGCACTCTACCACTGAGTCACCTTCCCAGCCCAGCAGCTTGTTATTTGTTTCTTAATTGTGTCATTTGTTATTCTCGGTCCAAGTCTTCTCTTCATCTTAATTGTTTAGTTTTCTATTTTATCTCTATTGGTTTGCTGATTATACATTTTGTTTAGCCTTTTTAATGACTGACATGAGGCTGAAAAGCTATATGCTAGTTTATTACTTGCTATGTTAATGTAAAATTACTGCTTTCCACAGCTCTTCTACTCTTCAATACTACACTATTTCCCCCAGTCCCATCTCCTGTATTGCTGCTCTCATATATTTTATTTTATTTTTTATTTAAATTTTATTGTCAAGGTAATGTACAGATGGGATATAGTTACATAAGTAAGGTAATTAATTTATTTTTTTCTAACTTGTTATCCTTTTCCCTATTTTTCTCCCTCTTCACTCTCAGCACCCCCCCCAAGATTATTTACAACATATTGTCTTGTGAGTACTACTGTTGCATAGGTTCCCCCTTTGTCCTTTGTCTCACCATTTTGTTTTTTTTTTCCTTTCCCTTCCCTAGTTCAGATCAACGTATTTAAAATACCCAGGGTATCAAAATCCAATACAGTGACTACAGGGGATAAACCATAAGTGGGGAAAACACAAAAAGATAAAAAGAAATCACATAGTTCATTAAGAACAACAACAACAAAGAACATGTCTTGGAGTTCATTTCACTTGGAATCACCTTATTCGGTCATATGTACATAGCTACTGAGCTATTCTGCTCTATCCTTAATGTACACAATAATGCTCCCTTATTACCCAGTAATCCCACTTCTGGGCATATAACCAGGTGATCACAAACAAGGCCACAGTAAAGCTACTACTGTGTATCACAGTAATATTTACCAAAAATGACACACACACACACACAAACACACACACACACACACACAGAGATAAACACAAGTGGAAATCTATGCTTCCATCACAAAGAATGTGACCACCTCATTTGTAACGAAATGGAAGAACTTGGAAAAAATCATATTAAGTGAAGTAAGCCAAACTTCAAGAAACATAGGTCCCATGGTTTCCCTTATTTGTAATAATTAGTTTACATCAAGGATAATCTCATATATTTTAATTTGACATTTTGTTCTATGTTGAACGTGCAATATTATTGCTATATTGTTTGTTATTATTTCTGAAAACAGGCAGGTATACTTAAAGAATTACATTAATCTTATCCATTATTGAAGGAAGAAAAACTAAAAGAGGAACCACTACTAGGAAGAACAACTCCTACTTACTTAGCTTCATTCCTACGTAAGGCCAATGTTGTCCCCTGTATCTTCATGTTGTACAATACAACTCTATACCTGGTCATAATGTATATCTAGTATTTTATGCATAAATGCCCCAGAAGTTCCACTTTGCTTTACTTAAAAAAAAAATTCTGTCTTAATGTTTGCGGATTTTGTGTGTGTGTGTGTGTGTGTGTGTGTGTGTGTGTGTGTGTGTGTTCCCAAAGATCAGAACATAACATTTTTCTTCATTTCGAATACATCTTTCAGGTCATTGTAAGTTGTGGCTAATGGGAGAAGTCTCTCGTTAATTTAAGGATGAAACAAAAAGATATTTCTGCATCTACCAGAGTTGCTTTATTAGTGTAGTTGAACACTGAACTTCGATTTATATCTTGGCTGTTGTTGTGAATAATGTGAATAACAATGAACTACAGATATAATTACGAGTTACTCAGAGAGAAATAATCACATGATTGGTGGATCAGATGATATTTCAACTATGATTTCTTTAGAAAACTGCATACTACTTTCTACAAGGAGAATATTAACCTGTATTTTGATCAAGAGTGTAGAAAATTTCCTTTTCTTCACACTCTCACCAACATTATTACCTTTTATTCAAAAAGTAATAAAGGGCAAGTTTTTACTATCTTCACTACCCCAGACTCGCTTAAGACTGAAATCCAACCTCCTAAATGCTTGGAATTACATACCTTTACCACCACACCTGGTTCCTTTGATTTTTTTTTTTTAATAAGAGTTCTAATAGTTATGAAGTAGTATCATAGTAATTTTGAATTACATTTCTCTAATGACTTCTGCTCACAAAGCATTAAGCCAGCACAGAATTTGTATTAAACACAACTGTGTAAACCCACTGGTGATATAGAGGGCTTTATGGAAAATATGTCTATTTGAACTTTTGTCCATTTTTAATCAAGTGTCTTGTTAATCTCATCTTTAATCTCTCTATACAAAAATAATTAATTCAAGGTAGTAAAAAGGAAAAAATTAAGCAACTTCTAACATTTTTCAATTTTCAATAACATGATATTGCTTAAATCATTTTCTGTTTATGCTTGAGACTATATAACAATTTAGTTAGACCTTTTACATAGCTATATGTTTTTTATTTATTTTACATTTATTGCTCTTTCCAAAGCTTGCGTGTCTAATTTTGGTTTCTTTCAGTCTTAAGTAGTTCAGATTTCAAACTGAAGAATAAATGGAAGTAAGCAAACAAAAAATACAGTTCCTCTCATCTGATTATACCTCTACAAGAATGAGAAAGAGTTCAGCATTCTAAGGACCCTTAATTCTTAAGATAACATTTGCTATAATGCCAATGTTATTACCATTTTAGTGCTGGGAAAAATTGTAATTAAAGGCAGTAAGTGCATGGCCCAAGACACACAGTGAGGAAGGAAATGAGTCAAATTTTCCAAAAGTCTTTCAGCAATACACAACAAGTAGATAAATTCTCTCCATTCTCTGATACTCTCAATTCAATATTCATATTGTCCAAGAAATAATAGCATAGCAATTATTGCCCATGGTGATTGTTTTCTGTTACATTTTTCTTCAACACAGACTGTGTTGGTGACATTGGATTATCATGCACAGAGCTGAGCTTATAAATTATGGTCCAAAAAGAGGCAAATTTCTTCTGTCCCATAGTTCCAGTATCATTTTTAAAAAGTACTAAATCTTTTAAATATCATCACTTACTGTATTTTAAGAATTCAAGAATGAAAAAAAATCACATATAATCAATCCAAAATGCTTTAAAACTAGGAGATGATAAAACAGGCCTCTGTGAAGTAAATTTTCTTCTACTTTTAAAATTGTTCTGAAAGCCTTGTGCTGGTTTGTCACACCTGTAATCCTAACTACTCGGGATACCTACTAAGGAGCCTGAGATCTGTGGATAACATTTGGAAGCCAATCAGGGCAAAATAAATTTATTAGATTATTTTTCCAAAAATTTAAAGAACTAACAAAGGGCCAGGAATGGAGATGTAGCTCATATAGTAGCTCACCAATCTAGAGAGAAAGACATAGTGAGACCACAAAACCCTAATTTCAAAATCTGAGTATGCCAACACACAGGAATGCACACACACTCACTTTTCCAAATATCTTCATATCAGTGTTTTGCATTAATTTCTTTGTTAACGATATTATATGGGTAAAATAGGCAAAATAAACTTCCATCTCAAAACATTTTTATACATTTTTTGTTGTAAAAATACTGTACAGAGGGGTTATAGTTACATGAGCAAAGTAATAAGTACATTTCCTATCAAGCATTGTTACCTCCTCCTTTGTTTTTCCCCCACCATTCCTTCCCTTCCACCTCCACAAGTACATTCCTCACACCCGCAAGCCCCACCCAATGTCCCCAGCCTAAATTGTAAAGTTCGTTCTTCAAAATAATGTCTTGTGCATCTATTGTTATACAATGGGTCAAAATTTATTCCTATTTAAGTATGTTGTTTTTTCCCTTTCCTTCCCCAAATTAGAGAAGTGTATATACAAGATGCAGGTGCACCAACATCAAATAAAGTGAAAATAGGGGTTATATTGTTGGGGAGGAATGTATAAAAAACAAAAAAAAATCACGTCGTACATTATATATATGTGAGAAACAACAGCAAGAAAGAAAAAAACACTTGCGGCTCTATCTTGAGGGTCATATAGCTTAACATCTACTTATCTAGTCATATACACATAGCTTTTCAACTTTTCTGCTTATCCCAGTCATATACTAGTTATTGCAAATAAGGGATACCATGGGACCTATGTTTCTTTGGACTTGGCTTACATCAGTTAATATAATTTTTTCCAAGTCTTTCCATTTCCTAAAAATTGGGCGATGTCATTCTTTCTGATGGAGGCATAGAATTAATATATATACACATATATATGTATATATATAGTATATGTGTGTGTGTGTGTACACACATATACACAGAGAACATTTTAGTTTTTTGTTTTTTAGAGCAACTTAGTTTTCCATCTTCATCATTTTTTCAAATGTTTTTCTTGTGATTAAGTGGTTACATACTTTCCCAAATTTCACAATATTGTGGGATAGTGATGCTTAGTTAAAGTCACAAACATATTCTAACTTTGATGGAGCAAATTGTCTATCATGGTCTACAACACTTATGAGTTCTATGAGCTTTGCAATAGAGTTATTTCTTCCATATGTATACTTTTTTTGTTTGGAAATATGTATATTTCTTTTGTTTTGCATAGCGTCTGCTGTTCCCTCTTTCCCACTTGTTCCCTCCCTCCCTTCAGTGACATTGAGTTGCTTAGTTCATTTTGGTCAATGTCCAGTGCAGCTGATGGATCTCACTGTTGTATGTTTTTCCCTGATTCCTTCTAGTTCTGTGTCGTCCTCCTGGTTTCCCTCCAGTGTGCACATATTATCAGCAGAATGTGGTTATTTAGTAGTGATTCAATCAGATGAGTGGAAGTCCTTGGTTTCTTAAGTGTTGTTAATTTTGTTGTATCACCTTACATTTTGGATTTAACATCCACTTACCATGGAGACCATGTGGTTTGTCTCTTGCTTTTGTCTTACCTCGCTCAACATGATTTCCTGTAGCTTGATTGATTTCCCTGCTAATGCCATTATTTTGTCCTTTCTAATGGCTGTAAAATATTCTGTTGTGTATAGTTACAACAGTTTTTGGATCCATTCATCTCTGGTGGGACATATGGGTTGTTTTCCTATCCTGGCTATTGTGAACAGTGCTACAATAAACATGGAGGTGCATGTGTCCTTGAATATTGGTACCTGTTGTTCAGGATAGACGCCTAGAAGTGGTATGAGTAGGCCATAAGGAAGGTCAATAATTAGCTTTCTGAGGACTCACCAGACTGCTTTCCAAAGTGATTGTGTAAGTGTACATTCACACACACACACACACACACACACACACACACACACACACACACAGAACGTTTTCTTGATCCATTCTTCTACTGAGGGGTATCGGGGTTGGTTCCCTATCTTAGCTATGGCAAATAATGCTACAATAAACATTGTTGTGGTGGTAGTTTTAGTATGGACTTGTTTGTGATCATTTGGGTGAATGCCCAAAAGTGGGATTGCTGTGTAATAGGAGAGCTCTATGTGGAGTCTTTTGAGGAACCTCCAAACCGCTTTCCAAAGTGAATGAACAAGTTTACACTCCCACCAAGAATGCAGTAGGCTTCCCTTCTGGCCACATCCCTTCCAGTATCTGTTGGTGTAAACATATGGAACTATTCATCCTTGTGCAGGAACCATGCTAATCTTCTCTGTATGTTCCAATTTTAGTATATGTGCAGCCAAATTGAGCACAGAACATTTTTTTATATATAAAGTGTAATTGATTTTCTTAAACGAGACAATTCAACAACAAGTAAGTTCAAAAGAATTGTGAAATTTTGCAACCATGTATTTCTTACATAAGCACACATTTAAGAATAAAGTCAAGATTGACATGCCAAAAACAAAATAATTTCAGATATTTGTTGTTCATGAGATGTGTAGGAGGAGGAATTCAATTACTCTACACAAGGCACCTGTCATAATGATCATTGCAGCAAATGTTAAGCTTTGTTAAAAGTTTTAATGTTTTAAATATCTTTCATTTTGGGATTTGCTTATATGGCAAAATTAAGACTGTTTGGCAGGTCATAAAATTTTTCGATAAAGTATATAGTATTTCTGGTAGCATGTACTAGTATGTATGTACTTTTCAGAGTTTATAGAAAATTTACTAATGAGAAGTTGCAAAGACTGTGCAAAGAAGTAGAGTGAAGACTTAAGATTTTAAGTACACAGTTTCTCTTAAATCTTTAGGGCTCCCTTACGTTATATGTTAGTGATGAACAAATAATGATATAAGCCACATACAAATGATGAGATGAACTATAAATAGTAAACTTAGTGGGTAAATTTAAAGGCTACTCATAGCTTTATCCAGTTTTAAATGTACAGGAATATGAGAAAATAGTAAAATCTACTATATACTCTTCAAATAATTGTTCAAAACAATTCAAGTAATTGTTTTGTTTTTATTTTAGTAATCATTAATATATAATTATTTTCTTTATTTATAGCATTTTTCCTTGTTGTAATATAATACAACTTTTTGTGAGTCGTGATTAAGAGGTACTTTGAGAATATTATTGGGATGGCCACACCATTTTTCATAGGTCCATGTAAATTTAGAAAGAGCAAAACTAAAAACAAAATATTGATTAAAAATTATATCAAGTAGAGTCTGAATCAGGAGTGTTGATAAATATCCATACCTAAAATCTTATCCCTAGTCTGAAGTAATGGTATTACAGAGTTGAGGCCACAAAATTGAGAAACTGTGCTTTGTTTTGCTTTGTTTTTTGCTTTGGTTTTGTTGGTTGTGGGGCTTGAACTCTCGGTCTTGGATACTGTCCCTCAGCTCTTCAGCTCAAGGCTAGCGTTATCACTTGATCCACAGCACCACTTTCATCTTTTTCTGCTTATGTCGTGCTGAGGAATGAAATCCAGGACCTCATGCATGCAAGGCAAGCACTCTACCACTGAGTCACCTTTCCAGCTCCTGAGAAACTGTGATTTAAAAATCATCTGAACAATATTTGCTTTCTGCTTTTGGTTATATAATGAAATATGTGAACACATTTTTATATTTTTGTGAACTGTCATACTTCTAAATTTATACTAACTGCAGAAAATTTATCCTTTTCAAAGTCAAGAAATATTTCTGAGAGTTTGCTTCTGTGAAGAATGTTTTTGCATTTATAATTTCTTCTGAGCCATTTTTATTTATTATCAAAATCACTTTATTTTTTATGTTGATAAGTTATCATAAATCAAATACCTTCAAAAGTACATGTAGTGTCTCAAGATAGCAGTATGAATATTCTCATACACCTCTTGTTTATCTGTTATGCACGTTAATATTATGATATTTTTCTCTCTTTCACTCTCTCTCATTTCTGCTCTTTCTCTTTCATGCTCCATGTCTGCTACTTAGAATTTCTGCTGGTCTACTATTATCCTTCAGGATCCACTGGTTTTGTGGGAACATGATAGGGACCATCAGTTACCCTTGCATTCTTTTAGAGTTATAACAGTGACGTGAAATTATTCTTTGCCATTCTAAATGGCAAAACAACAGATCTAGGAATTCCTTTTCACTTTTAGTACTATTATAAATTTTATCTCATATTAATAATTGGGACTGATACTATACTTTTAGCCTGGGACCTAAAAGTTCTTTTTCTTTTACAAACAACTTTTTTCTTTTATTATCAGTAAGTAACAAAAACAAAGCTATCCTATGGGAAAGTGGCTGAAGTTGTTCACAGGGATGAAAAACAAGTTAATGGGGGAAGTGAGTACAAAGGATACCCTTCATATAGCACAGATCCTTAGAGCAGTTTATCATGTACATTTTGTGATAAGGACAACGTGCTGGGAACTCTAGATTAAATCACTGAACACCTGATATATATATGCACATATATTTATATATGTATATTTATTTATATATGCATATATGTGTATATCGGCCCATATATGTACACATGAATGTCACTGTACACACAAATACACACATACGTACACACATGTACACATGCACAAATGGAAAAAGACACATAGATATAGCCAACACAAGTTTCACTAGTTGTTGAATATGCCTTAGACAGAATGCTTGGAAAAAAATGTGTTGAAGATGTATTCGTCTCTAAGAGTTCTTTTACCACTCCTCTTATCTCTTCCAACTGGTAGGTTTAGAGAGATTCGACTTGAAAAGTGCAGTACAAGTGATAGCAAGTCACTCGGAAATCTCAATAAGTATTGGTCATATGGTGTCTCCCTGCTCCCCATGGAATGCTTGCTCTTGTAGACACTCTCAACATCCAAAGTAGTAGGACAATATCCTTGTTAAGAATAAAGTTATAAGGCTTTAAATGGCATCCTTCCTTGGACTCTTTTCCAACAGCGAGCATCAATTCCTAAGCAGATGAGTGACTCCCCAGAAGACTGGAGCGCAGGTCAAAATTTAACCAACCCATATGAAAAGTCTAAAGTGAGCAGTTCTGACTGAGGTCATACAGATGTCCTGGCCACGAATATGAGAAAAAAAGAAAGTTTTTTATGTGTAGAACACAATTATACCAACTGACAAAAGATGATGTGCATTTCATTTATTTGCTTTTGGACTTGGAAAGTGTTTTTAAGTGTGTCTACACAAGTAGAATCAGCATGAAACAAGCCAGCATTTCTTCATTTAAGATGCAAGGAAAGGATACAGGTTGACCCATTGTAACAATGAGATTTGCAAGATACTATTACAGGGGGGTAGACGGAGGTGTTTGGGATGTGTGAAGGTAAGGAATAGTAGGAGAAAACAAAGGAGGTGGTAACAATGCTCAATAAGAAATGTACGCATTACCTTACATATGTAACTATAACCTCTCTGTACAGTACTGAGCTTCTTCAGTAAAAGTGCCGGCAAAATTGGTTAATCACTCATAGAAAACTAAAACTATATCCTTATACATCATCCTGTACTGAATCAACTCCAAATGTATCAAAGACCTCAGAGTCAAAGCAGACACCCTGAAAACATTACAGGATGGAGTAGGACATACCCAAGGTCTCCTGTGCAGAGGATGAAATTTTCTTAATAGAGACCCAGAAGCACAAGAAATCAAAGTTTGGACAAATGGTATTGTATGAAATTGCAGAGCCTCTGCATGGCAAAGGACATAGCTAGCAAGATCAATAGAAAGCCCATTGATTGGGAGAAGATCTTCACTAGCCATACAATAGAGAAGGATCTCATATCTAAAATATACTTGGAACTCAAAACATTAAATCCCCCAATAACAAATCCTCAAAGAAACAACTGCCCAATAAATAAGTGGGCTAAAGACTTCAAGGCAATCTTCTTTGAAAAGAAAAGAAGGAAGGCCAATAGACACATGAAGAAATGCTCAACCTCCCAAGCCATAAAAGAAAAGCAAATCAAAACAACATTGAGATACCACCTTACCCCATTTAGAATGGGTAAATCAAGAACTCTAATAACAACATATCCTTCAGGGGATGTGGCCAGAAGGGAACCTTACTGCATTGTTGGTGGGAATGTAACTTGTTCAACTACTTTGGCGTAGTATGGAGGTTCCTCAAAAGATTCCACCTAGAACTTCCCTATGACCCAGCAATCTACCTTTTGGGCATTTACCCAAATGATCACAAACAAGACCATACTAACTTTACCAGAACAACTATATTTATTGCAGCATTATTTAACATAGATAAGATATGGAATCAACCCAGATGCCCCTCAGTAGATGGATGGATCGAGAAAATGTGGCATTTAACCAAGTCCTAATCTTAGATAGGGAAATGGTTTGGATAGAATGATAGGACAGAGATTACAAAAAAACGAACAAGAAAAAATGGAAAAACCAAAATTTAAATTTAAGTAGTGAAACACTTAAAAATTATGTAAGTTTAAACAAATGATATTGAGAAAAGAAAAGGATAAGATGATACGAAGGGATGGATTGAAAGGAGAAATGAAAACTAAAAAATAAAAATTCTTAAAATTAGTTACTTGAAAATTATATACATATGAAGTGATAATACTGCTATTAAAGAATTTAAGCCTAAGAGGTTGTGAATTGAGTAATAATTTTCTGGATTAAATGTGTACAAAATGGGGTATAAGGTCTAATAATCGATGACGGGTATATATCTGGGAATGAGCCGAACAGCAATTTAGTCACGCAAAAAAAGAAAGAAAGGGAAAAAATTGAAAAGAATACTTAAAAAGGACCAAAAGTTCAGAAGAGATAAAAAAGCACACACACACACACACACACACACGTATACACTTAAAATAAAAATTATGGGAGGAAAATAAGATTAATAGAAAACAATTTTAACAATTAAAAAAAATTTTAAAAGTTCACATAAGAGTTCTTTGATTGCAACAATGAAATGTACAATTCATTATGTCGAAAAACGAACTTAACAATTTTGGTGGGGGGTGGGGGAAGGATGGGGTGGGGGGAGGGGGAAGTATGGGAAGGGATGGGAAGGGGAAACAACAAGGAAGCAACAATGCTTGATAAGAAATATACTCTATATCTTGCCCGTGTAATTGTAACTCCTCTGTACTGTATTCTCACAATAAAAAACTAAACTAAATTTTAAAAAAAGAGTTCTTTGATATTTTTGGGGGGGTGTATTGGGGTAATGGGATGATTGTGTATCTCCCGTGTCCATAACCAGTCTCTTGGTGGAGTCTCTGGTCTTCTTGTGGTGTTTGGTTTTCCAGTGCCTTGATTGTTTTCTTAAGTCAGTGTTTGAGCAGGCAGAAAAATGCTTTGCATAACCCATTGTTTTGTGATCCTTCTCCCAGGCTAGTTCAGTGGGAGGTAGATTTGCTTTGAGTATCCCAAAAGAGGGAGATGGGAATTTCCTCTAGTTTGAAGATGCTGTGCTGAGACTAGGTTATGGGTAGAGTTGAGGCCTTTCAGCAATCAGTAGCTTTTCCTTGCTGGGCTAGCTCCTGAGACTCTCAGAGAGCCCAGCTTGGAGCCATTCCCAGGGTTTATGTTTACTGAGTTTCAATTGTTTGTCTAGGCTGCTGTAGGGAGGGGCAGCCTCTGACTCTGTTTACCCTGTGGTGAAAGTCACTCCTCTGGGGGCAGATTTTTCTTTGTCTGGGCTGATTGACTTTCCCCTGGGTAAAGCTGAGCCTGGCAGGTCAGGGCAGATTCCTGTGACCTGCTAAATGACTCTTCTGTTTGCTTCCAAGGCCTGAGTTGGAGCTAGTTGCTCAACTGGGCCTTTGTTAGTATCAAAGATGGAGATCTCCAGTGGTAGGGAACACGCAGCCTTCCCTCCTCTGCTCCCTGAGAAGAAATGAGGAGATCTGGGTTCTACTCATGCTAGAGTCTTGTTCCTGGACAGTTTCTGGTCTGTGATATGCAGGATGAATATATCTGCTCCTTGTCAGTTCTTGCTTCTGTTGCGTAGAATCCACGTGTTTGCCACATCTGGAGCCTTTGTCCCAGATTCTCTCTGTAGTTACGGCTGCTATGAGTGTCTCTGCTACCAACCCTGCCACTGCAGCCATGGCTAGCTGCATGTGTTCAGATCTGTTTCTTTGCTTGGATTTTCCCTCTCTGTCCAAACTCTCTCTATTGAGATGACACACTTGGTGTGACTCTGTAGCCTAAGACTGTTCACTGGAATACTAAAATGCTTTCTATAGGAGAGCTTGTTTAGCCTTCAGCTTCTCTTCTTCCATCTTCCTCCGAATCTCATGATTTTTTTATGAGTATTATTTTTTTTAGGAAAAATTGTCATTGGTGTTTATATTTTGTGTTGGCATACAATGAGCCTACTCTACCTTAATTTAATAAAATAAAACTCTCTGGCTGGGCAACGGTGGCTCATGCTTGTAATCCTAGCTACTCAGGAGGCTGATATATGAGGATCTCAGTTCAAAGACAGCCCAGGCAGGAAAGTCTGTGAGACTTTTATCTCCAATAAGCCACTAGAAAACCAGAAGTGGCCCTGTGGCTCAAGCGGTAGAGCGATCACCGTGAGCTGAAGAGTGTAGGACCAGTGCCGAGGCCGAGTTCAAGCCCCAAGATTGACCAAAGAAACAAAATAAAACAACAACAAGAAAACAAAAACTCTCTGATTCTATGACAGCATAAATTTTGTGGGTAATGGTTAAGCCCAAGTTGCCATTCTAAAAAAACATATATATCACCCCAAAAAAGAGACACAATAGGAAATATATAGCAGGAAACTTATAAATTTTAATGGACTAACAGTCTGTCAATTTGTTTTAACTTTTTTATCAAAAATGAAAGTAATACTTGATAATATTATATTAAGACATTTAAATTTCTTTTTTTTGGATTTGTGGATTATTTATTTTTTACTTTAGATGATAACCCAGTAATACTTATTCATTTTCTTCTTTTAAAATTTTGTTTATTTTATTTTATTGTATTTTATTTTTTGTGAACATATTGTACAGAGGGGTTACAATTACACGGGTAGGATAATGCGTATATTTCTTATCAAGCATTGCAGCCTCCTCCTTTGTTTACCCTTCACATCCCTTCCCAGCCACCCCCCCAACCCCACAAAATCCACCCCCCCCCCCCCGCACACCCGCCCTCCCCGCACCAAAGTTGTAAAGCTCGTTTTCAACATGACAACTTGTACTTCTCATTGTTGCAACAGGTCCACCTGTATCCTTAAACGACTTGTTTTTCCCCATCTCCTCCACAAGTTATACTGACAACAAATATAGTGAAAGCAGGGGTTATATTGTGGGGGAGGGACATACAAAGCAATAAAGAGATAATCTTATAAATGCATTAGAAAAAATGCATGAAAGAAAAAAACATTAAAATACATATCTAAGGGTTCATTTTCCTAACATCACATTATCTGACCTTTTCCGCTTGACTCATACATATACTAGATATTGCAAATAAGGGAAACCATGGGTCCTGTGTTTCTGTGGGCCTGGCTTACTTCATTTAATATAATTTTTTCCAAGTTTTTCCATTTCCTAACAAATGGGGCAATGCCATTCTTTCTGATGGAGGCATAGAATTCCGTTGTGTGTATATACCACATTTTCTTGATCCATTCTTCTACTGAGGGGCATCTGGGTTGGTTCCATATCTTAGCTATGGTAAATAATGCTACAATAAACATAGTTGTGCTGGTAGCTTTAGTGTGGTCTTGTTTGTAAACATTTGGGTAAATGCCCAAAAGTGGGATTGCTGAGTCATAGGGGAGTTCTATGTGAAGTCTTCTCAGGAACCTCCATACTGCTTTCCAAAGTGGTTAAACAAGTTTACATTCCCATCAACAATGAAGTAAGGATCCCTTCTGTCCACATCCCCTCCAGCATCTGTTGTTGTTAGAGTTCTTAATTTTTGCCATTCTAACTGTAGTGAGGTGGTATCTCAATGTTGTTTTGTTTTGCATTTCTTTTATGGCTAGGGATGTTGAGCATTTCTTCAAGTGTCTATTGGCCATCCTTCTTTCTTCTTCAGAGAAATTTCTCTTTAAGTCTTTATCACACTTATTTATTGTGCAGTTGTTTCTTTGAGGATTTGTTGTTGGGGAATTTAATTTTTCGAGTTCCAAGTATATTTTAGATATGAGACCCTTGTCAGTTGTATGGCTAGTGAAGATCTTCTCCCAATCCGTGGGCTTTCTATTGATCTTGCTAGCTATGTTCTTGGCCATGCAGAAGCTCTGCAACTTCATGCAATCCCATTTGTCCAACCTTTCTTTGATTTGTTGTGTTTCCTGGTCTCTATTCAGAAAATTTCGGCCTGAGCCAAGGAGACCTAGGGTTTCTCCTATTCCATCCTGTTGTGTTTTCAGTGTGTCTGCTTTGACTTCGAGGACTTTGATCCATTTGGAGTTGATTCTGCTGCAGGGTGATATATAAGGATCTAGCTTTAGTTTTCTACAAGTAGTTAACCAATTTTGCCAGCACCATTTACTACAGAGGCTGTCTTTCTTCCATTCTATTGTTTTAGCTCCCTTATCAAAGATTAGATGGCTATAGGTTTGTAGGTTTCTTTCTGGGTTTTCAATTCTATTCCATTGGTCCTGAGGTCTGTTCTTATGCCAATACCAAGCTGTTTTGATTACTATGGCTTTATAGTAGAGTTTGAAATTTGGTATTGATATTCTTCCATCAGTGTTCTTTCTGTTGAGGAGCGTTTTTGCTATTCGGGGTCTTTTATTGTTCCATATGAATTTTTGGATTGCCTCTTCTATTTCCTTGAAGAATAAGGTTGGAATTTTGATAGGTATCGCGTTGAATTTGTAGATAGCCTTGGGAAGTATTGCCATTTTCGTGATGTTAATCTTTCCAATCCAGGAACGTGGGAGGTTTTTGCCATTTTCTAAGTTCTGTATTGATTTCCTTCTCCAAGATTTTAAAGTTTTCATCATAGAGGTCCTTCACTTCTTTGGTTAAGTTAATTCCTAAGAATTTTATTTTTTTGTGGGGCTATTACAAATGGGGTTGCTTTCCTAATTTCAGCCACACTTTTCTCATTGTTGGCCTACAGAAATCCCATTGATTTTGGGGGGTTAATTTTATACCCTGTCTCTTTGCGAAAGTTTTGAATTAGCTTGAAAAATTTGGGAGTGGAGTTATGGGATTCTTTAAATACAAGATCATGTCATTTGCAAAGAGTGAGAGTTTTATTTCTTCTTTCCCTATTTGGATCCTCTTTATGTCTGCATCTTGTCTTATTGCTGTAGCTAGGCATTCTAATACTAGATTGAAGAGAAGTGGTGAGAGTGGATATCCTTGTCTTGTTCCTGAGTTAAGAGGAAATGGCTTTAGTTTTTCACCATTGAGTATAATGCTGGCTGTAGGTTTGTCATATACAAGGCTTTTAAATTTCTTTGACCTTGACATTTAAGATTCACTTTAAAAAGAAATTCAAGAGGTGACAGTGTTTTCTCCTTACTTTTTCATAGAAATGTTTATTTCATAATTATAGTGTATAGCACAATATAACCGGAAAGCATTTGTTAAGAAAAAATATTCCCATTCTTTGTTTTGCTTGTCTGTATTTAAAGCTGCATACTACATCCTACCCACCCTATTGTTTGCCTTCTCATATGAAGCATTTCAGTAAATGTATCCGCCAGCAAAGTTTTACAAAATAGCATTCTTTCATTCATTGTGCTTTCCAAAATATATCTCACAAATGCCAACAACAAAACACAACACATTCTAGGTTTTTTTAAAGCAATATTTTATGTTGTTTCCTTGGTGACAACGAAATTGGAAGACTTAAAAATTTCCTATACCAGCCGGGCGCTGGTGGCTCATGCCTGTAATCCTAGCTACTCAGGAGGCTGAGATCTGAGGATCGCGGTTCAAAGCCAGCCCGGGCAGGAGAGACCATGAGACTCCTATCTCCAATAAACCACCAGAAAACCGGAAGTGGCGCTGTAGCTCAAGTGGTAGAGTGCTCGCCTTGAGCTGAAGAGCTGAGGGACAGTGCCCAGTCCCCGAGTTCAAGCCCCACGACCGACAAAAAAAAAAAAAAAATTCCTATACCATGGCCATCTGAAATGAGATGGATGTACTTAGGTTAACATAAAGAAATTTTGGAACAGCATTAATGTTTGAATCTTGGATGGGATTTGATTGGGAATTGTGAAAGACTTTCATAGTATGAGAAGAAAAACAAAAGACCATACTAATACTTTTATCTGCCACATTGTTTTATTAGTTTATTCAAACACACACATAGAAACACACAGATACACATTATGAAGACCCAGTCAGTCTGCAAGAAAATATTTTAATGGGAATTCCATAAAATATTTAGTCTGCTGAGATCTGATTAGAATTTATAGAAATATCTAATGGCTTCCACCCCTAGACAAGTTACTATCATTGGTGAAGATGTTGCCATTTGATTTTAGAATGCCCCCAAAAGACCTATGTGTTAAAGAAAAATGACATTCCAATTCCTCCCAGACTGTGGAGCATACCTGAATAGTTCTTCTGGAGATTAAGTTCTTCAGAGTGAAACCCATGAGAAAAAGACTCTCATCTTCTTTCTTCTTTTATCTTTTAATCATTCTAGGTAAAAAACATTTCTCTTTGACATACTCCTCTCCTTGACATTGTCTTGGCACTGGCCCGCAAAGCAATAAAACCAGCTGAACATACACTGAAACATTCAGTCTTGTAAATCTGAGTAAGCCTTTCTGCTTAATAAATGGAAAATATCACTTATTATGGTAGGTTATAAAGCTCACCCAACGTTCTAGTCTTTCTAACAATGTAGAGTATATTAAAATGTGCTTCATTAAAAATATCTAACTCCATGTTGTATATTGTGTTTTTCTTTTCTGTTGATCCTAGCGCTTACAATCAGGACCTAACTGTAAAACTGTTTGCAATAAATAATCACATTACTTATATGATTCTATAATTTAACTTGTTTTCCTACACATTTATAGAATAGTGTAGCTATGGAAAATCAATAAATATTGCATTTTGATATAGGATTACCTATCACTGCAAGAGTTGTCAAAATTTATCTACACTGAAATATTTGCCATTTATATCTTTCTCAAGATTACAAATGTTTATACTTTCAGCTGACCTTTTACAAACTCATACCCCAAACATAATTTTTAGTTTGTTCATGCAATCATAGGAACATAAATATATGGCACAAAATGTTAATTAACTTTATCTGCTGTCATTAATGGAGTATACCTAATAGAATTAAGTATATACCCTCAGGGAAATAAAATACTTCCTTCTAAATCCAGACTTGCAGGCAGACAGAGAGAAACCCACACCCACACACATGCACACATACTCACACACACACACACACACACACACACACACACACACACACACACACACACACACAGGTACTTACCACTCTGACTCAGGTTAGATTCCAGATATTGGGTATCAGACAATGATCTTTTAATCAAACTTTCTTGTCCAGACAAAATACATTCATAATTCCACACATACAAAAACACCAGATCATTCAAAATCGTGAGAATATTTAACAGAACCACCCCGCTCTGGGCCATCTACTCCCTGATTTCATTCATTCATGTCAATGCATTTTTCATATCATAATTAAAAATCTTTTTGTATCTCTCTGATTAGCAGATAATATGTTATCATATAAGAGAAAATGTAGGTAAAATTACATATGAAAATTGCATATGACATAATGACATTCCTGAGGATAAAACATGCCTGTTTTTCAGTTTGGTTGCCAAAATGGAAATATTAGACCTTTTGAATATTTAACTTTAAATCTGAACCTTCAAATTTCACTAGGATTTGAATTGTGTAACTTACAATATTAATGTAAAATAAAAGCATTACTAAATAGAAAGAAAATTATAAGTTTATCATACCTTAATCCCTGAATTGACTTTATTATAAAAACAATTACATTTATATAACATGATAAACATCCTGAAACAAACTATGAGGTATGGAAACAGAAGACTCCGTTTTTTGTTTAGTGTATGTTGGTGTTATTTATAGTTTGTGATGATTCTGTCTTCTTTACCTTATGCATGGTATATTCATTCTACATCTTCAGGAAGGTGGCGGTGGGCACAGAGCTTTAGGAAAAGGGTGAAAAAATGAAGCAGTGGAGTTCCTTGAATATTGATGAAAGTGAACTATTTAACACATGGGTGGGGAAGGAAAGTAGGGAATGGGAAAATATGAGGGAACTGAAGACATTTCATAAAAGGAAATGTACTCATTACCTGACTCATATAATTGTAATCCATCTATAAATCAACTTAACGACAGAGTAAATTTATTTTAAAAAGTCGAACAAAACATTTTCTTAGAATCGTATGAGTATGTTTTGTTCACTGGTTTGAGCTGGTTGAGTCTATCTTTGAAAATAGCTACATTTACATTATTGGGCGAATTTCTGAGCTACTAGTAGTTAGAAGTCAATTATGATTGTATGTTTTTCTGAGACTCTAATTCATTTATTTCTTTAATCTAATTTGTATGATTTCTATCTACCAGTTTTTGAATTGGCTTATTCCTGTTTTTCAAGGACCTAGTGGTGAATTATTAGTGCTGATTTAAGATTGTTCTAATTTGTTGATGTATATACTCAAAGCTATAAATTTTCCTGAGTATTGCCTGTGTTCTTGTGTCCCAGAGGAGGTAATATTTTGTCTGTTCACTTCCAGTTATTTCTGTATTTCTGTTTATGTTACTTTGAAATAGTGATTTCAGGCTTGTATGAAGAGACAGTAATAATATGAAATGTATATTATTACATTGAACGAAAGAGCAGACATTTTAACCTTTTTTTCTTCAAGTAAATTAATATTAAGCAAAGCTTATTAAAATAATTACTTATTTGGGAGAGTTCCGGGAAGATGGCGGAGGAGAAGCTGGAATCTGAACAAGCTCTTGCATAGAAAACAGTTTCAAAGTTCAAGTGAACAGTCCCAAGCCAGAGAATCACACCAAGTGTGCCAACACAGGACAGAGAGTTAGTCAAGAGAGGGGAAGCCAAGCAGACACATCTGAGCGCCTGCCAGCAGCTGCCGCTGCGGCGGCAGGGTCGCAGTGGCGACCACCGCCGCGGGGGCATACCTGACACACAGTCCGGGACAAACTAGCCAGACGCAACAGACGAGCGGATTCTACTCAACACCAGCAAGAACCGACAAGGAGCGGACAACTTCATCCTGCACTTTGCAGACCAGAGACAACCCAGGATCCAAGACTTGGCGTGAGTAGAAGCCCGACTTCCTCACTCCTTCTCAGGGAGCAGAGGAGGGAAGGCCACCTCTCCCGCCCCAGCACCGGTGATCTCCATCTTGGATACCGACAAAGCTCGGAGGAGCGGCTAGCGCCAGCTCAGGCCTTGGAATAAAACAAGTCATTTAGCAGGTCACAAGAACTTAACGGCGAAGTGACCTCACAGACTCAGTTCCATCCAGGGAAAAGTCACCCAGCTCAGGCGCCAGCCATTGGAGTGGCTCTCCTCACCCGGTAACCAGAGCCAGAGGCTGCCCCTCCCTCTAGCAGCCACCACAATCAATTGAAAAACAGAAACCCTGAGAATGGCTCCAGGCTGGGTGCTGTGAGTTTTTTTCACAAAATAGCCCCAGGGAAAAGCTACTGTTTGTTGAAAGGCCTCAACTCTACCCAGAACCTAGCCTCATCACTGCATCCCCCTCTTGTGTGATTCTCAAAGCAGATCACCCTCCCAGTAAAGTAACCCGGGAGGGGGATCTCAAAATCTTGGGTAAAGCAGAGCATTTTTCTGCCTGTTCCAACAAACTGACTTAAGAAACCAATCAAGCCACAGGACCTCAAGCTGACCAGAGACTCCAACCAGAATCTGGTTACAGACAAAAGGGAGATACAGGACTCTTCCCACCCCTCCCCCCCCCAAAAATAAAATCAAAGAACTTTTTTATTTCTTTTTTCTTCTTCTTTTCTTCTTTTCTTTTTTTTTCTTCGTTTTTTGTTACCTTATATATATATAAATTTTTTTTCCTTTTCTAGAACTTTTATTAATCTTTAATTTTTGCCTCTTCTGCAAAAATAATTGTTTTCCAGTAACGTTTTTTTTTCTTCTTTCTATTCTTATAATTTTTATTTTAGGAATACGTGAATGTGTGTTTTCCTTTCTTTTCTTGTCTTCTTTCTCTTTTTCTTTCATTCTTAATTATTTTTTGGTTTTTTGTCTAGCTCTACTGAACTTCTGATCTTTTCTTCTCACTTTCCTATCCTTTCCACCTTTTCCTCTTTTGTTCTTCTTTATGTGACTTAACTCTTGTCCTGCACATGCTCAGATAAAGCCGTAGTGTACACACTTAATCCACAAACTTATTACTCAATTCAAAACCTCTGAGACTTAAATTCATTAATAGCAGTACTACCTCTTTATACCTATATAATATTTTAAGTATTTTTTTAAAGTTTTTCACATCTCCTCTATGTCCTTCCCTTTCTCTCAACATATTCACATCCCTCTCTAAATAGATGGTCTTTTAATATCTATAATAACATTAATTTTTACGTTTCTATTTTTTTTCTGGTCTCTTTTCATTCCCCTTTCCCTTTCTTCTTTTTCTCTCTCTCTCTACTTGCATCCTATCCAACCTATTTCCTGCATTGTGATTAGGACATAGTTAACTCTCCCTGTGCCTCCCCACACCAATCTATTCCTATTTTTTAACCACATCTCTCCCTAACCCTAATAATTTCTGGTTTTCCAAATTCTTCTCTGCGGTTCGAAGTCCTTTAACATATAGTTGTTTGATGTCGAATAGATGTATCTGTTGAACTAGATTGTATCTATAGACTATTGACTGTGCAAATGCAAACTTTGGTTGATGGTTGCCTTAAGATAGTGTTCTAGCACACAACTGGTGCTATCTTCATCTCAAATGGGCAGAGTAAGCCGGAAAAACACAAGATAAATGGCAAATTCGGGTATCTCAATTCCCAATCTTGATAATCAGGGGTTAGAACAGATAATGAATAATCCAGAGGAGAGTTCCCAAATAGCTCTACAAACACTGCTGGCAAACATGATAAATGAGAAGTTTGACAACGTACAAAGGACTCTGTATGAGCGTGATAGGGAGAGAGAGGAGGCATCCCAGAAGTTTATACAGGAATATCATAAGCGTGAGGAAGCTACTCAAAAACTGATACAGGATTTGAATGAACAACTTGAGAATACTCAAAGAGAAAGGGAGAAATGGCGTGAGCAGGCTGAGAACACTCAAAGAGATCTGCAGGAATCCCACGAACGGGAAGAAGCTAATCAAAGAGTAATACAGGAATTGAGAGACCAGGTAGAGAACACACAAAGATCACTAAAGGCATTCATGGAATCGATTAACAAAGAGCTGAAGGAAGTCAGGGAGACCACAAAGGGAACACAGAATGGAACCCAACAGAAGGAATGGGAGCCCAAAGAAACCATAACCAGTCAACTAAGTGATTTGAGGACAAACACTGAACACCAAATTAAGGAAGTAAAGAAATTCATACAAGACCTAAAACAGAGCTTCAACAAAGAACTTGAAGCCATCAAAGCTGACCAACTAGAAGGAAAAGAGATAAAAAACAAAGTAGATAGTCTTGACAGCAGGTTAGACCATGCAGAAGATCGAATCTCAGGGATTGAAGACAGCCTAGATATTATAGACAAAGAACATACAACCATCCAAGACAAGTCCAAGAAATATGATAGATCTATCCAACACCTGGAAGACACCATCAGAAGGCCTAATATAAGGATAATGGGTGTACAGGAGCACCTAGAAACAGAAGTTAATGGTCTAGGAAATTTGTTTAACAGGATCCTAGCAGAGAACTTCCCAAACATGCAAAAAGATAGGCCTGTCCAGATATAAGAAGCCTTTAGAACCCCAAATAGAACAGACCAGAATAGGTCATCCCACCGCCACATTATAATCCACACAGGATCAACTCAGAACAAGGAAAAGATCCTTAAAACTGTCAAGGAGAAAAGGGTAATCACCTATAAAGGGAAACCAATTAGAATCACCTCAGATTTCTCAGCAAAGACAATCAAAGCAAGAAGAGCCTGGAATGATATATGCCATGCCCTAAAAACAAACAATTATCAACCAAGAATACTGTACCCAGCTAAACTCTCCTTCATAACTGAAGGCCAAATAAAAACCTTCCATAGCAAAGAAAAATTGAAACAATACATCTCCACCAAACCAGCCCTACAAAAGATTCTTAAAGATGTCCTACACATAGAAAACCAACAAGACCGCAATAAAGGCCAAGAAAGTGCACCCAAACTGAGAATCCAAGAACCATAGGAAGAACCCAGTTTTCACAGCCCCCAAGAAGGTAGATAACATGGCAGGAACTTCCAAATGCCTCTCAGTCCTATCTCTTAATGTTAACGGACTGAACTCTCCAATTAAGCGACATAGACTGTCTAGTTGGATTAAAAAACAAGACCCTTCTGTCTGATGCCTGCAGGAGTCACATCTTGCCCGTAAAAACAAACATATTTTCAAAGTTAAAGGCTGGAACAAAATCTACCAAGCAAACGGACCCCATAAACAGGCGGGAGTTGCAATCCTAATATCAGATAAAATAGACTTCAAATTAAATTTCATGAGAAGAGATAAAGAAGGTCGCTACATACTAATTAGAGGATCTCTCCTTCAGGAGGATATTACAATTCTAAATATCTATTCGCCAAACAATGGAGCACCCAAATTTATCAAAGAAACACTACTTTCCCTCAAATCCCATATAGATCCAAAGACATTAATTGTTGGGGATTTTAACACACCACTCTCCCCACTAGATAGATCAACTTGGCAAAAACTCAACAGAGAAACCGCAGATCTAAACAGCTGCATAGATCAACTAGACTTAACAGACATCTACCGAAAATTTCACCCAGCAGCACCAGAATACACGTTTTTCTCAGCAGCACATGGAATGTTTTCTAAAATAGACCACATTTTAGGCCACAAAGCAAACTTGTTTAAATTCAGAAACATTGAAGTTATACCTTGCATTCTCTCTTACCACAAGGGAATAAAATTAGAACTCAACACCAAAAGCCACCAAAGAAAGTCTGGTATCACATGGAGGCTGAACAGCACACTGCTGAATCATGAGTGGGTCATGGAAGAGATTAGAAAGGAAATTCAAATGTTCATGCTATTCAACAAAAATGAACACACAAAATACCAGCTCCTCTGGGACACGGCAAAGGCAGTACTCAGAGGCAAAATTATAGCTCTGAGCTCCTACATCAACAAATTGGAGAGATATGAAACCAACAATTTAATGACACATCAAAACCTCCTTGAAAAAGAGCAGCAAGATAAACCCCAATCCAGTAGATGGAAATAAATAATCAAAATTAAATCAGAATAAAATGAATTAGAATCCAAAAAAACTATAGAAAGAATCAACAAAACAAAGAGTTGGTTCTTCGAAAAACTTAACAAAATTGACAGACCCTTAGCAAATCTTATCAGAAAAAGAAGAGAACACACCCAAATTAATAAACTCAGAGATGAGAATGGAAACATCACCACGGAAACAACCAAGATTCAGAACATTATAAGGGAATACTTCTCAAAACTTTATGCTAATAAGTTTGAGAACTTGACAGAAATGGACCTCTTCCTAGCAAATATTGACATGACAAAACTAAACCAAGATGAGTTAAACCATCTTAACTGGCCCATACCAAGTATTGAAATAGAAACAGCAATAAGAGACCTCCCAGCTAAGAAAAGTCCAGGACCAGATGGTCTTACAGCGGAATTTTACATGGCCTTCAAAGCAGAGCTCACACCAATTCTCCTCCAACTCTTCAATGAAATTGAAAGAGAAAGCTCACTACCGAACACATTCTATGAAGCCATCATAACCCTCATCCCAAAACCAGGCAGGGACTCATCAAAGAAAGAGAACTATACACCCATTTCTTTGATGAACATTGATGCAAAACTTCTCAACAAAATTTTGGCCAACCGACTTCAACAATTCATCCAAAAAATCATACAACACGATCAAACAGGATTCATTTCAGGGATGCAAAGCTGGTTCAATATACGCAAATCAATTAATATTATTCATCACATCAACAGGAGCAACAATAAGAACCACATGGTTATCTCAATAGACGCAGAAAAAGCATTCGACAAGATCCAACACCCCTTTATGATGAAGGTTTTGGAAAATTAGGCATCCATGGAACATTCCTCAATAGAATAAAGGCTGTATATGACAAACCTACAGCCAGCATTATACTCAATGGTAAAAAAATAAAGCCATGTCCTCTTAACTCAGGAACAAGACAAGGATGCCCACTCTCTCCACTTCTCTTCAATCTAGTATTAGAATGCCTAGCTACAGCAATAAGACAAGATGCAGACATAAAGGGGATCCAAATAGGGAAAGAAGAAATAAAACTCTCCCTCTTTGCAGATGACATGATCTTGTATTTAAAGAAGCCCATAGACTCCACTCCCAAATTACTCAAGCTGATTCAAAACTTTGGCAAAGTAGCAGGTTATAAAATTAACCCCCAAAAATCAATGGCTTTTCTGTATGCCAACAATGAGAAAAGTGTGGCTGAAATTAGGAAAGCAACTCCATTTGTAATAGCCCCACAAAAAATAAAATACCTAGTAATTAACTTAATTAAAGAAGTGAAGGACCTCTATGATGAAAACTTTAAAATTTTGAAAAAGGAAATCAACACAGAACTTAAAAAATGGCAAAACCTCCCATGCTCCTGGATTGGAAAGATTAACATCGTGAAAATGGCAATACTTCCCAAGGCTATCTACAAATTCAACGCAATACCTATCAAAATTCCACCCTCATTCTTCAAGGAAATAGAAGAGGCAATCCAAAAATTCATATGGAACAATAAAAGACCCCGAATAGCAAAAACGCTCCTCAACGGAAAGAACACTGCTGGAGGAATATCAATACCAATTTTCAAACTCTACTATAAAGCCATAGTAATCAAAACAGCTTGGTATTGGCATAAGAACAGACCTCAGGACCAATGGAATAGAATTGAAAACCCAGAAATGAACCTACAGACCTATAGCCATCTAATCTTCGATAAGGGAGCTCAAACAATAGAATGGAAGACAGACAGCCTCTTCAGTAAATGGTGCTGGCAAAACTGGTTAACTACATGTAGAAAACTAAAGCTAGATCCTTATATATCACCCTGCACCAGAATCAACTCCAAATGGATGAAAGACCTTGAACTCAAAGCAGACACTCTGAAAACATTACAGGATGGAATAGGAGAAACCCTGGGTCTCCTTGGCTCAGGCCGAAATTTTCTGAATAGAGACCCGGAAACACAACAAATCAAAGAAAGGTTGGACAAATGGGATTGCATAAGGTTGCAGAGCTTCTGCAGGGCAAATGACATAGCTAGCAATATCAATAGAAAGCCCACGGATTGGGACAAGATCTTTACTAGCCATACAACGGACAAGGGTCTCATATCTAAAATATACTTGGAACTCAAAAAATTAAACCCCCCAACAACAAATCCTCAAAGAAACAACTGCCAAATAAGTAAGTGGGCAAAAGACTTAAAGAGAAGCTTCTATGAAGAAGAAAGAAGGATGACCAGTAGACACATGAAGAAATGTTCAACATCCCTAGCCATAAAAGAAATGCAAATCAAAACAACATTGAGGTATCACCTCACTCCAGTTAGAACAGCAAAAATCAAGAACTCTAACAACAACAGATGCTGGAGGGGATGTGGACAGAAAGGAAACTTACTTCATTGTTGGTGGGAATGTAAACTTGTTCAACCACTTTGGAAAGCAGTATGGAGGTTCCTCAAAAGTCTTCACATAGAGCTCCCCTATGACCCAGCAATCCCACTTTTGGGCATTTACCCTAATGTTTACAAACAAGACCACACTAAAGCTACCAGCACAACTATGTTTATTGCAGCATTATTTACCATAGCTAAGATCTGGAACCAACCCAGATGCCCCTCAGTAGATGAATGGATCAAGAAAATGTGGTATATATACACAATGGAATTCTATGCCTCCATCAGAAAGAATGGCATTGCCCCATTTGTTAGGAAATGGAAAGGCTTGGAAAAAATTATATTAAGTGAAGTAAGCCAGGCCTAAAGAAACATAGGTCCCATGGTTTCCTTTATTTGCAATATCTAGTATAGGTATGAGTCAAGCGGAAAAAGTCAGAGAATGTGATGTTAGGAAAACGAACCCTCAAATATGTATTTTAATGTTTTTGTTTCTTTCATGCATGTGTTTCTAACGCATTTATAAGATTATTTCTTGGTTGCTTTGTATGTCCCTCCCCCACAATGTAACCCCCGCTTTCACTATATTTGATGTCAGTATAACATGTGGAGGAGATGGGGACAAACAAGTCATTTAAGGATTCAGTTGGACCTGTTGCAACAATGAGAAGTACAAAATGTCATGTCAAAACCAGCTTTACAATGTCGGAGGGGGGGGAATGGGGGTATGATTGGGTGGGTGGAAGGGGGGAGGCTGGGAAGGGAGGTGAAGGGTAAACAAAGGAGGAGGCTGCAATGCTTGGTAAGAAATGTATGCATTATCCTGCCCATCTAATTGTAACCCCTCTGTACAGTATGTTCTCAAATAAAATAAAATAAAATTAAAAAAAAAAGAAAATAATTACTTATTTATTTTTTAGAGGATGAGTATAGTACTATTGGATATCTTGGAGGAAAGATATTAGACTCATCACAGCTGATGCCTTATATTGAATTTACATGTTAAACTTTCTTTTTCAGAAGACTAAAGCTTCAATTCTTTCATATTAGTATTAGAAAATCATAATCTCTGCTTATTGATTTGTTATCCTCTGCTATTTTCAATTCCATTCTTCCTCCATTGTATATCAAGGGCTTTGAATGACTAATTCCTTAAAATACCTATATTTCCTATATTGTGATGTATATCTCAGTGATATAAATATTAATTTATCTCTCAGTCTCATCTTGAGCTGCATTCATATGAAATTTATGCAGTCTCAAGCAAGAAACCTGACTATTTACTCTTTTCTATGTTTTAATCAATAAATCCATTCTAATACTTTAATTGAAATATATATAAAGTTTTTAACATGAAGACAACCCTCCCCCATTATACTTTAAAGTGAAACCTTGGGGACTATTTTATATATAAAAATACAAAAGTAGAGGCTGGGAAGGTGGCTCAGTGGTAGAGCGCTTGCCTTTCATGCATGAGGCCCTCGGATCAATTCCTCAGCACCACATAAGCAGAAAAAAAAAAAAAAGCCAGAAGTGGCACTATGGCTCAAGTGCTAGAGTGCTAGCCTTGAACTGAGGAGCTGAGGGACAGCGCCCAGGCCCAGATTTCAGGCCCCATGACCGGAGCCCTCCACAAAAAGATTAAAAAAATAAAAAAGTGCAATGCACATGTTTATATATGAATAATCTAATGATTAAATCAACTAGACACAAGATCTACCATACCACATCAAGTCTCAATTTACTTAAAAGCACCAAAATATTAGTGTTCATGAATATCACTCATTGTTAAAAAATGATGAGTCAAAACAAAGTTTATATTATATTTGAAATTTGAAAAATGAAAATTACACTCAGATTTGCTGTCAATATCTTGTTTCCATGTATATATTTTTTTCAGCATATAGAGAAACAAAAAATAAGGGTTTGTCACATACAATGAAAAATATAAAAGTAGACTGCCTTTCTTTAAGATGGTAAGTACATGCAAATCTTGTGATTTATTCAAATATACTATGAAAATTCATAAGAGGATTTATGATCAGAACTGATAGGTCAGCAAAATAACTGGAAAACTGTAAATGCTAATTGTGCTTTCAATATAGGAAGACAAGTTTTCAATTCATGAGCCTATAGAAGAAGACTTTGTATCTGTAACACAATCCACTTTTAACTGCTAAAAGCACTTGCTTAAGCTCTAATTAGAAAGGGAAAAATTAACTAACATGTTACATGATTGTTTTGACAATTAATTTGTATATTGAAGGTCAAAGGGAGGAATTGGAGATTAATATAATCTTTTTCCTCTCTTCTGATTATTACACAGCAATAGCTGTGAATTCAGGAGTCTCATGCAATGTACTCACAGCTGAATTACTAATATGCTTAAAAATATGGAACGTATGATAAGAAAATAGATCAGCCAGCAAGCACAAAAACTCGTGATAAGATCAAACTTTTGAGCAGGGTTGCCACATAATTTAGGAATGCAATTCCTTCATATGAACTTGAAATTTTGTGGCTTTCCTTGTGGGTTTAAAAGGTAAGAAAGCACTGTAGAAACAAGAATTCCTGTTCAGCCAAGTAGAACATCCACATGTTGCAAATTTTCATTCCATAAAAATTCTTTGTTAGAGTACTTTCATTTAATATACTTCAGCACATCATCCTTCCCGGTTGGAGACCGGAAAAAAGATAATTTTGTTTGAATATTATCTTACATAAATTAATGAGTACAGGGATGATTTGTTTAATTACAGATGTTTGTAATAAATGTAAATAGGGATCATGTCACAACTAAAAAATATAAACAAAATCACATAACAAGATTAGAAGTCACAGAATTTTGTGCATGAAAACATACATTAGATTAGTTGCAGAATTTCTATTTTGAGAAAAACTTTATATTAACGTGTAATGCACTTTACGAAGAGTTGAAACATTTTATTGAAAAATATATTCTTAGAGATATTTTTGCTTCATAGTTTTAAGAAGAAAAATGTTCCCAAAGTAATTACTCCTTTATTGTTTTCCTGTTTCCATGTGATTAACCTCCAATTTAGAAATCCAGATATATGATTTAATTTAACCAAAAATATTTATTGAATATAAAAATCTCTACTCTCTACATTCTTCACACTAAGATCACCAAATATGTTGAATCTTAAATAATTAGTCTCTTTTTGACCTATGTTAATACTATTTACAATGTGAGTGAAATGTTTAAAAATAGTATTTATTTTAGCTTAGTTGCTCTGAAAAGACAATAAATGATACTATCAAAGCCTAAAAATTATTAGATTTAAAATTTAGAATTCAGGAAATGAATTTGACCACTCTGGTTACTGGAGCCTTCACTACAACCTCATGAGACAATTTATATTGGTGAAGCAAAAATCTAAGGTAAGATATTTATGAATAAAAAATCATGTCATTCTGAATATGTCGAGCTACATATAAAACAGAAAATTTAGTTTTAAATATCTGAATATGCTAGTACATTTAATTGCAGGGCAAGTACTTATTCTGAAAGGAGAAAAAATTGCATTTATTCTGAAATGTAAACCTAAGTATTCATTTGAATAAAAGACAATGTTTAAAATATTACTCAGTCAAGAGAAGGTGTACTGTTAGATGTTTTTCATGCTAATTATGTTCTCTAAACTTACTACAAATATTAGATTAGTAAACCTAATTCATTCCTTTGTAGGGAAACAGAAATTCAGTTTCCTAAAACGCATGACTATAACTATTTCTCAAACAATTACTAAGTAACTGTTTTATATTTTTTGTCATGGAATCTTATTTGATATATTTTTATTCATTAAGTTAAATAATTGGCCAATAATAATATAAATTGTGCATGAACAAAGTTTATCTAACGTAAGTATTTCACAAGACATGTCATGGCTCTCTTAAAGAACTCTAGAAGGCAGTGTACTTTTTATTAATTTTTAGTTATTTTGTTAATGGATATTAATTGTCAGACGTGGCAATTCCATAATATATTTAAAGTATTTGATTATACTCCCTCTATTTCCTTTTCATTACTGGTACCTCCAAAGATCTTGTTTTTCACATAAAATTACATCTTTATATATGCGCATATAAACTCATTTGGAAAAGTTAAGCTAAACTGCAGCTTAACTCAAGATGTAAAGTGGATTAATAGGATGAATAAAAATTGAATACTTTTTTAACTTTTGAATTGAGCTATCATTAATATTATGGTTTTATGGTTAGGGTTAGGATCCCAGAAAGAATTAGAATTAGGATTAGAGAAATAGAAAATTTAGGTTCAACATAGGATGAACCATTTCAAAAATGATACTCACAAGACACTATGTTGAAAATGAAGTTTTCCTTAATGCTAACACTAATCCCAGCTGGAACTGAGACCTAACTTTGACCCTAATTATAGTCCAATTCTAATGTTTAAGAAAAAGACTCTAGTTTTTAATCATTCTAAAGAATACTCCAGTTTGCACTCTGGAAATGAGTACAGTTTGCCATAATTCCCAAAAATTTCCTGATTCTAACTCTGAAGTTATCTTGTTCCCTAACATGAACCAGTTTCAGCGTTTTGTAATTCCCTTTACCCTCCCCAGATTAGACATGTATATACAGGATGCAGGGTATCAAAATCGAGTACAGTGACAACAGGGGATATTCCATAGGAGAAAGAACATACTAAGGAAACAACAACAAAAATGAATAAAATGACATTGTACATTTACAAAAGTAACAATAGAGACCGAACTTCCAAACATGCCCCTTATTACCAAGCTAGTTATTGCAATTCATGTCCTTATCATTTTTGGAACTTCACTAAAATTTTTTGTAGCCTTCCATGTGGACTTATATGTTCAATTTTTCCTAAATCTATCTACTCATAAGATACCAGCCAGAGGGGCTGGGAAGGTGGCTCAGTGGTAGAGTTCTTGCCTTGCATGCATGAGGCCCTGGGTTCGATTCCTCAGCACCACATAAGCAGAAAAAGCTGGAAGTGGAGCCTTGAGCTGAAGAGCCAAGGGACAGTGCCCAGGCCCAGAGTTCAGGCCTCACGAAGAAAAAAAAAAAAAAAAAAAGATACCAGCCAGCTCTCTTCTGAAGCCAAAAAGGCAGCCTTCTACATATTGGTTCCAAATCACTTGTATTTTTTCTTTGTACTAAGAATACTGTTTTCAGCCCAGTGCTGGTGGCTCATTTTATAATTGTAGCTACTCAGGAAGCTGAAATGAGGATCATGGTTCAAAGCCAGCCTGGGCAGAAAAAGTCCATCAGACTCTTATCTCCAATAAACCACCAGAAATACAGAAGTGGCTTAAGTGGTAGAGATCTAGCCTTGAGCTGAATAGATGAGGGACAGAGCCCAGGCCCAGAGTTCAAGGCCCACGACCACCACCAGCAACAACAACAACAATAAAGAGAATACTTACTCAAAAGGCAAGAGCATTAAGCAGTCTTAAAGATAGGCTCAAGTCTAACATTTTAGTCTTATGTTAGATACCAAGGGCCTTCTATTCTAATGAGCCATGAGACCTCAGAATGTTGACCAAATTTCTTAGTTTATTATTACTATAACTATTAATATAAGTATGTATTTTCTATCTTTTATTTCACCACAAAATCTCTATTTATCCATTATGACATACTTGAATACCAATGCCTTTGGAAGATATTTATTAATTGGTGTATATTAATTGTACAAAGAAATGTTATTGAAATATTTTACACACTCACATATTGATCAAGTGCTTGATTAACTCATTTTTATCTTTCTCCATTCCCATTGCCCCTGATATTTCGTCTGTTTTCTGTGAATTTTTTGTTCCATCTCCACATATCGTCAAAATGTATTAAAGTGTTGTTGACTCACCTTTATTGAAAATTATGCAATGCTGAATATAAAAGCAAAAATCTAAGTAAATGGAAATATATACTTTTTATGGATTGGAGGATACAATTGAGCAAAGGTATTAATTATCCCCACCACCCTTTTTTTGGGTCATGCATGGGGCTTGAAATCTGGTCGTAGGCACTGTTCCTCAGCTCTTCAGCTCAAAGTGAGTGCTCTACCCTTTGAGGAACTGTGCCACTTTTCTGGTTTTCTGGTGGTTAATTGGGGATAAGGGACTCAGAGACATTCATGTTGCAGCTGCCTTGAACCGCAATCCTCAGATCTCAGCCTCCTATCCAGCTAGTATAATAAGCGTGAGCTAACAGTGCCCAGCTTCACAGTTTTATTTATGTTTGTGAAAAATCTAAAAACACCTGACCATCACTCTTTGACTCATTGACAAAGGAAAATAAACTGGAATATATTTCTCTGTCTAATATTAAAGCTATGTTAGTGTAAAATTGTTATATTTGTAGAGGAGAGATAATACAGCTCAATGTGTCTGTAGGACACCAGATTAGAGCCACTTAATTGTTATCAAAGAATATGTAATAAGAGTGTAAAACCAAACAATTGTGGAGTGACATTCTCTTTAATAAGTGGTGATAGGTTAGACAATACTGGCGAGAATTAAAAAGTGAACATTGACTTAAAATAACAATTTATTCAAATATTAACTTCAAGCAGGATTTGACGGTGGCATATAAAACAAAAAGAGTGATGTAAATGTATAACAAAGGAAGATGCCTTGACAATTTTGGAGATGAAACATACATAAATTTGGCATTAAAATTGTAGGAAAGGAAAACTCGATATAGTAGAACTCAAAAATGTATAAAATAATTTAGTCTGTGAAAGCTCATATGCACGTAGTGAATAGAAGTTGGGAGCAGGGGACTCATGTATCTGAACCTAACTACTTGGTAGGCTGTGATGTGAGTATTGCTGTTTGACGGCAGCCCACAAAATAAAATCCCTGAAAATCTTATCTCTGTTTAATCAGCAAAAAAGCCAGAAATGAGGCATGACTGAAATGGTAAATTGTTAACAAATTGAAACTAATCTCAGGTACCCTGTGTTCATGTCCCAGGACCATACATACACGTATAAAGCTAATAATAATACTACTAATAGTGATGATGATGATATGTTTGATGATGATGATGATGATGATGATGATTGTAGGGCACATGGGCGGCAAAGATGGTGCTGAGAGGGAGTTGAGTGGGCAGAGCCCAATTTGCTTACGTTCAGTGCATAACCAGCCTGTGGAAGCTTAGGTTCATGATAGGGTGTGACCTTGACAGAGATTGGTTCCTCTTCCTCCCTTGCCATGCCACCTGCTTTTTTGCTTTAAAAGGGCTGCTCTGTGTTAATAAACGAGTTTCTTCCTGCTTGACTTGACTCCCTGATGGGTCTGATTGTTTCCTGGGCTGAGGGAGGCTGGGTAACAGGCAAGCTGCCGCACTTACATTTCCTCAGACCCCGGCTGTCTTTTGTAGGATGGATGAAGACCCAACATATGATAATAATGATGATGATAATGATGATGAAGATAATGTTGATGAAGTATACCCATAGTCAAGAATAAAATATTTGCAAATCCTGTACCTGAAGAATGCCTCAAATTATACTCTACATAGAACTATCAAAAACTAATGTTAAAAAGAACATCAATAAGAAACTACCAAAATACATCTTGTGAAAAATAAGCCCAAGAAAGGCATCATTAGTCATCAAATAAATGCACATTAAAACAAAAATGGCATCATAAAACATGTATGAGAATTACTGCACATAATACAATATTGCCCATACTAAATGCTATCAAGAAACAGAGAAACTGGATGCTGGCAGGAATCTCAAATGGGAAAGCCACTTCTGAAAACATTTTGACAGGTTCCTAGAATATGAAATATGCAACCACCTAGAGTATAGCACAGCAATTGAGCTCTTCAGGCTTTGTCTCATAAAAATAAACTAACATTCACCCAAAGATCAAGACACAGAGGATTATAGCAGCATTATTTCCTCTAGTTAAAGAAATGGAAATCAATTCAAGCTTTCTTCAGGTGAATGGGAAACGAATTGTGCTACATTCTCTAATAACAGAACCAAAAGGCTAATTGAGTGAATACAATACAATATTAAGGCATAAAACAACAGGGAATAATCTACCATAGATTTGAGGGCAATCCTAAAAGCTTATTTATTGCATAATCTAGAAGTCGCAGAAAAAAAAATGTTTTGGTTTCCAGGATGAAACAGGTTTGGGATGGGACCAAGAGAAGTAGTGGGTTTAATTACAAAAGGGAAGCATGAGACAGACTTATTTTTGGTAAAGAAACGTGTCTGTAAGTATTCATATAGAGTTGATAAAATTATATTGAACTTAATGTGTGCACCAAATCATTAAAACAAATATAGTCTGCATAATACTTGTGAAATATTAATGTCCTACTTTTAGTCTCATACTATAAATATTTAAAGAAACTGAAAATACCTATTCAAGGGATTTCTCTATGTTCTTCTTATAACATCATAAATATCCATACTAACCTCAATTGAATTTAATGATATCTAGAAAACAGAAGTCAATATTGAATGTTTACAATGAAAAATAGTATGGGTCCAAGTTTTAATTGAACTACGCCATGCTAATTAGAAGGCAGAGATTTAGAAGACTGATATCCTGGGCCAGTTCTGACCAAAAAAAGTCGTGAGAAAGTACAAAACGAAAGCAAGATATAGGGTAATTTCCCTGTTATCTCTCGTTTGTGGAAGCCATAGGTAAGAGATTATTGCTCAAGGGAGGCTTGGCCAAAAAGTAATACCTCATCTGAAAAATAATCTAAAGTGGTCAGAGCCCTAGCAACTTCAAGAACCAGTAGTGCCAAAGGAAAGAAGAAAAGAAGAAATCAGGAAAGGAAAAGAAAGGAGAGAAATGGAAAACTATTTCCTCTTCATTCTTGTAGTATCATGTCATTGGATACAAGAATTGAGGGTATTTTGTTTACTGTTTTAGGATTTAGGCCCCTCTAATATGAAAGCATTTATTTCAAGTAATTATTTTATTATTACTATTTATTAAATTATTATTAGGTCTTCTTGGAGATTGAACCTATGGCTTTGTATATATTAGTCTAGTCCTACAAATGAGCTTTACCCCATCTCTCTTATATAGTTTTGGTAATTGTTTATGAGTTCTTCAATTGATAGCTACTCTACTTTTCATCTTATCTTTCCTCTCCCATATTTTTCTCTATATATTATAGTTTATGTGTTCAAAATTTTCCTCAATTTTATGTTATAAACTTAGAATTTTGCTTTTCAGTTTACAGAGAAGTCAATTTCCTCAGGAATGTGATAATGCCATTCTTTCCAATAGAAGCACAGATTTCCATCAATAGAACAGAATTTAAGACTCAGAAATGAATCCACTCTTATAGGCACATAATCTTTGATAAGGGAGCCAGAAACACAGGATGGAAGAAAGACAAATTCTTCAAAAATTTGCGCTGATGGAATTGTGTGTACACAGAAACCTGAAGTTAGATCCTTATATATACTCCTGCACCATAATCGATTCCAAATAGATTGAAGACCCTAATGTAATTCCAGATACCTTAGAATTTTACAGGAAGAGTTTGAGGAAACACGAGGGCTCCTTGGGACAGGTCAAAACTTCCAAAGTAAGGTTGGATAAATGGGATTACATCTAACCGAATCAATCATTTGTCAGACTCAAAAGACATGAAGAAAAGAGAGATATTGTAGCACAGATTTATTAGGGAGCAAACCTACACATGAGAGCCTCAGCCAATGGTAAACCTTTAATCCCTTTTTGAACTAGGATATTTATAGTGAGTTTAGATGAATATAAGAGTTTCCTGGTGGGGATTAGTAAGAAAACAACTAATACTAAGACAGGGATAGCATGTGAAAAGAGTTGTAGCTGGAGAAAGGGAGAGATTAACGCCGTGGTGTCTAGTTCAAAGCCTTGGCTTGGTGTCAGCTTTGTAAGGTATAGGTGCACAAAGGAAAGGGGGTACAACAGGACTGGTTATTAACAAAAGCCTCACATAAGTCTGAAGCCTCAAAATAAGGACCCCAGTCTGTGTGGACCAAACAGTATCTAATATGAGGTTTTATTTAAATTAGCAAGCACAATTTTAGATTTTTGCAGAGTGGGATGGTGCATAGTCAGTCACAGGCAATGTCTGTTATGTCAGGTAATCCAATCTACTCTTTCACGTGTTACCCAGTATCGAGGTTTCAACAAAAATGAGTACAATGTGATTGTACCAATGAGACTGTGATTTTTCCCTCTCCTGAATCAAAATTCTGTCAAATGATTTCTGTCTTCCAGCTCTTTATGCAATGTTTCTCATGATCTTTTCTACTATTTTGTCTTCATAATTGATGTTCATAGTACTTTTTATTGTTGTCTTCTGTGTCTATGCCATTTTTAGGGCTTGAACTCTATGTTTAATTGTCTTCCTTGTACTTTTTGCTCATGGCTGAACACACTCTATCCTTTGAGCCATATCCTCATCTTCTTCTTCTTGCTGGACAATTGGAGATAAATTTTCACATTTTTGTCTGTTTAGACTGACATTGAACCAAATTTCTTCAGGTTTTAGCCTCCTGAGTTTCTAGGATTCTACACATGAGCCACTAACACCAAGCTTTGCTTTACTGTTATTTTAGTTATGTGGTAGAAGAAAGTGCAAGCATATTTGTGTTAAATGTGCAATTTTCAAATACAAGTTGAAATCAACTTGATATAATGTAACAGTTATCAACTTTAACAGTTAAATCAATGAATAGTTCACATTCCCACAGAAATATAATTGAAAACAAAAGGCATAATTGTTTTCCTAAAACAAGTAATGGAACCATGAACTTCTCTCACCATACAATTCATGTTTTCTATGAGTTTAATTAGCAGACTTCTAATACTAAAAGTAAATATATTAATTGTACACCATAAGGACCAAAGTGATTATAGATAAGAATAGATATTTCATCACACCCAAAAGATAACTTTTCGAGCAGTCTCACTAAAAAGAAATGTTACATACAGAAACTAATGGATATGATATAGCTTGATCATTACACAACCTATAAATGAATGGGATTAACACTCCATACTTCATAAATGTGTAAAAAATAATTATGTAGCTAGGTGCCAGTGGTTCATGCTTGTAATCCTAGTTACTAAGGAGTCTGATGGCTGAGAATCATGGTTCAAAGCCAGCCTAGGGAGTATAGTCCGTGAGACTTTTTTTTTTAAATTTTGGTTTATCGTCGGGCTTGAACTCTGGGCCTGGGCACTGTCCCTACACTCTACAGCTCAAGGTGAGCATTCTACCACTTGAGCCACAGGACCACTTCTGGTTTTCTGGTGGTTTTATTGGAGACAAGAGTCACACAGAATTTCCTGCCCCAGCTGGCTTTGAGCTGCAATCCTCAGATCTCAGCCTCCATAGTAGCTAGGATTACAGCCATGAGCCACTGGCGCCGGCTCTTTGAGATTATCTTCAATGAGTCACCAGAAAACTGGCAGTGGCTCAAGTGGTAGAGCACTAGCATTGAGGTCAAGAGCTGAGAGACAACGTCCAGGCCCAGATTTCAAGCCCCACGACCGACAAAATTTAAAAATAAACTGTTAAAAATAAACAAATATTTTGGCATTAATGTTAAAATATAATTCTAAAAATTTTTGAATCCTCACTAGATATAATAGATATAATAATAAATGAGGAGAAGTGTTTTCTGGTTTTGGTAACCATTGAATCAATTGTGTAAGTCACACATTTTTCAATCAATTCATATTTATGTATTTATATGCCTAAGTATAATTAACTGATAAGTGATAGGCAGTGCTGTTTTAGGAATCTCCCTTGGCTTTTTAACATTAACCTTCCTACCCTAAAATCAATATGCC
This sequence comes from Dipodomys spectabilis, assembly GCF_019054845.1. Taxonomy (NCBI): domain Eukaryota; kingdom Metazoa; phylum Chordata; class Mammalia; order Rodentia; family Heteromyidae; genus Dipodomys; species Dipodomys spectabilis. The sequence continues at coordinate 583,824 of NW_024870988.1, forward strand.
CTCCAATCTTGTCAGAGATTTCATTGACAGTAAAGTTACTCATCTCATTGGAGCAGAAAAGTATAAGCCATAATTATTGTTTGGAATAACTGTCACATTTACATACATTTCACTTAGCTTAAGAACCATGCCAGTAATAGCAAAATGTCTTCTGAGCTTTTCAGTCTCTTAAGAGATGAAAATCTTTAATTATATATCTATTTTTTTTTTCTGCCTAACATCCTATATCTTAGGAAGATCTTTTTGTGTAACACTGTATTCCTGATTGGAAGACTGGAACAAAGGCAATAATGAAAATAGCCAAGGAAAATACTTGGAAACAATTTAAAAAGCAATGGCAGACACGCCTGTTTTCATTGGTTTCAATGAGAATATACATTAAACTATGTTTTTGTTATTTAAAGTGCAATAATTAAACTTTAATTAGCAGTGAAGAAGGGAATAGAAAACTGTGTTTGAAGACAGCTTGACTTTGAAAAATTCAACAAAAGCATAATGGATTTTTCTTGTTTTTCTATATAGTTGCCAAAATAATAGAGAGCAACACCCAAAGGCAGGAAAACACCTAAGCCAAAGCAGTAAACTTTTGTCTATAAAATAATTGTGAGTGACTCTTTCAAAATCAGGCTTGCAAGGAAGAAAAGTGTATTTGCTTTAGTGTGAAAAATAAAAAATGTAAAAATCCTTTATTAATGTTTTACATATAATGACTAGGACTTCTCATTTTGGAGAAGAGGAAAGGTATGAAAAAGTTCAAAATTGTTTGACTATTCCCCAACAGCATTGTTATTTATCACCTATGGCAACGGAAGTAGCCTTGGTTACTCTTAGTATCATGCTTGTTTATGTTTAGAAGCATTATTTGTTGATGTGTTATAAGCTGCAAAACCTTAAGTAGGAATAGAGTAATTTCCTGAGAGAGGAAAGTTGCTGTGTAAACAAACCTAAAATATCAAACATATAGCATAGTGGAAACTATTTTCCAGCTTTATCACAATCTGTAAGCACAGATTTTGTTTCCCATTGTTCCAGGGGAATCATTTTTTTATCTTCTTTTTCACCATCTAGTGATCCTATAAAATCCTATACCATCCTGGGATTGCTGTAACTTTACTAGATTCTCTAATTTCTGTTGGAGAGTTAGGAAAGATAGAAAATTATGTTTCTGTTACTGTTTTACCTTATTTTTTTTATTACTTTAGAAACTGTAACTCAAAATGACATAAATTATCTTTATAATATTAGGAGACAGATTTCATGTCCATATTCTAACCATAGCCTTCTACATAACTTTGGTACTTAGTGATCCCCAAATGTGAAAAGAAATATAGGGAGCATCTTACTTAAATATTGTTGAGAATTTCAAGACTTCCTTTATGTAAGACCCTTTGAAGTATGTACAGCATACATGTGTACAAAGCCAGTGACAACAGGGAAATATCACTAAGTTTCCCCAAAAGGATCTATGAAGTCAATAGTTATCTTCCCAAGCAGTTGAAAAAATGCTTCCAAAATGATTCAGTGCACCTACATTTGTGGAGTTATTTAAGTTATGGATTCTTTGTTAGACATATTCTTTTCTTTTAAAAATTGTCAAATATTAGCTTTATAATAAACTTCGTCTAGTATTCCTTGGTTCAAAACAGAAATATTGATACAGTTGATGTCACATGGCTTTTTTACTTTCTCAGTTCAAAGCCAACCCAGACAGGAAAGTCTGTCACATTCTTATCTGTAACTAAACACCAAAACACCAGAAGTGGTTTTTGCTAAAGCAGTAGAGCACTAGCTTTGGGGGAAGTAGGCCAGGGAAGACATTTGTTCAGGGACATAGGTCAGCCTCTGAGTTCAAGCTCCAGAACAAGAACAAACTACACAAACCCACAAGCAAAAAAAAAAAAAACAAACGCACATATTTCTTAGGGACCATCCTGAAAGCACTGGTTTGAGAACAGGCTCCATTTGCTGATCATCCTTAGTGGATCCGGCTTTTCTGGAATACTAATTGCGCTGGAGAATTTAGGACAAGACTAAAGGAATTAATAAATGACTTCTGCAACAACAGAATCATCTCAGTAGTGAAATATCCATGCATAAGACAATTTAAAACCTCCAAGTCTTTGTTTCCTTGTAATAGAACACTTTAAAACAACCTTATTTCCTTTTATTCTATGCTGGCCTTCAAATGGCATATTGTTTCCTTTTGTAATACTTTCAAGAAGAAGTTTCCAGACAATATTTTTTTTTTTTGTCGATCGTGGGGCTTGAACTCTGGGCCTGGGCTCTGTCCCTCAGCTCTTCAGCTCAGGCATGCGCTATACCACTTGAGCTACAGCGCTACTTCCGGTTTTCTGGTTGTTTATTGGAGATAAGAGTCTCACGGTCTTTCCTGCCTGAGGTGGCTTTGAACCGCGATCCTCAGATCTCAGCCTCCTGATTAGCTAGGATTACAGGCGTGAGCCACCAGCGCCGGGCTTCCAGATAATTTTTATATGAATAAAGAACACACTCGAAAAAAGTCAGGGACAGAGTTTCCTTCAAGCCTTGGATTCTTTTTTTTTTCTAACAATGAATATATATATATATATATATATATATATATATACACATAATAGTGAAAATGCTGTACAGAGGGGTTACAATTACATGGGCAAGATAATGAGTACATTTTTTATCAAGCAATGTAGCGTACTCCTTGGTTTCCCCTTCCCATCCCTTCCCATTCTCACCTCTCCCCCCCCATCCAATCCTCCTCCCCTCACCAAAAAAGTTGTAAAGTTCGTTTTCGACATAACGAATTGTATATCTCATTTTTGCAATGGGTCCACCTGTATCCCTATTTAAATGATTTGTTTTTTTTCCCCTTCCCCTCCAGAAATTATAGCTATATCAAATACAGTGAAAGCAGGGGTTATTGTAATGCCATGGGAAGGGACATACAAAGCAATAAGGAAATCATCTTATAAACGTGTTAGAAACGAACACATGAAAGAAAAATAACATTCGAATACATAACTCAGGGTTCATTTCCATAACATCAAATTATCTGACCTATTCTGTTTGATTCAGACATATACTAATTATTGCAAACAAGGAAAACCGTGGGACCTATATTTCTTTGGGCATGGCTTACTTCATTTAATATAATTTTTTCCAAGTCTTTCTAATTCCTAACAAATGGGGCAATGTCATTATTTCTGATGGAGGCATAGGATTCCATTGTGTATATATATCACATTTTCTTGATCCATTCATCTACGGAGGGGCATCGGGGTTCGTTCCATACCTTAGCTATGGTAAATAAGACTGCAATAAACATAGTCGTGCTGGTACATCTAGTGTTGCTTTGTTTGTAAACATTTGGGTAAATGCCCAAAATTGGGATTGCTGGGTCTTAGGGGAGCTCTATGTGGAGTCTTTTGAGGAACCTCCTTACTGCTTTCCAAAGTGGTTTAACAAGTTTACACTCCCACCAACAATGCAGTAAGGTTTCCTCTGTCCACATCCCCTCCAGCCTCTGTTGTTATTAGAGTTCTTGATTATAGCCATTCTAACTGGGGTGAGGTGATATCTCAATATTGTTTTGATTTGCATTTCTTTAATGTCTAGGGAGGTTGAGCATTTCTTCATATGTCTTTTGGCAATCTTTCTTTCTTCTTCAGAGAAGTTTCTCTTTAAGTCTTTATCCCACTTATTTATTGGGCAGTTGTTTCTTTGAAGATTTGTTTGGGGGGATTTAATTTTTTGAGTTCCAGGTATATTTTAGATATGAGACCCTTGTCCATTCTATGGCTAATGAAGATCTTCTCCCAATCTGTGGGATTTCAACTGATCTTTCTAGCTATGTTCTTTGCCATGCAGAAGCTCTGCAATTACATGCAATCCCATTTGTCCAACAATTCTTTGATTTGCTGTGTTTCTGGGTGTCTATTAAGAAAATTTCGGCCTGTGCCAAAGAGATCTAGTGTTTCTCCTATTCCATCACGTAAAGTTTTCAGGGTGTATGCTTTCATTCCGAGGTCTTTGACCCATTTGCAGTTGATTCTAGTACAGGGTGATATATAAGGATCTAGCTTAAGTTTTCTACAAGTATTTAACCAATTTTGACGGCACCATTTACTGAAGAGGGTGTCTTTCTTCTATTCTATATTTTTAGCTCCCTTATCAAAGATTAGAAGACTATAGGTCTGTAGGTTCATTTCTGGATTTTCAATTCTATACCATTGGTCCTGAGGTCTGTTCTCGTGCCAGTCCCAAACTCTTTTGATTACTATGGCTTTGTAGTTGAATTCAAATTCGGTTTTCATATTCCTCCAGCACTGTACTTTCTGATAAGGATCGATTCAACTATTCAGGGTCTTTTATTATATCATATGAATTTTTGGATTGCATTTCTATATCCTTGAAGAATGAGGTTCGAATATTGATAGGTATGGCACTGAATTTGTAGATAGCCTTGGGAAGTATTGCCATTTTTACCATATTGATCCTTCCAATCGTGGAGCATGGGAGGTTTTTCCACTTTCTAATTTCTGTTTTGATTTCCTTTTTCATATTTTTAAGTCTTCAACATAGAGGTCCTTCACTTCTTTGGTTAAGTAAATTCCTAGGTATTTTATTTTTTGTGGGGCTATACCCAATGGAGTTGCTTTCCTAATTTGAGCCAAACCTTTCTCATTGTTGGCATACAGAAAAGCCATTGATTTTGAGTTCTCTTTCTTTGATGAGTCCCTGCCTGGTTTTGGGATGAGGTTTATGATGGCTTCAAAGAATGAGTTCAGTTGTGAACTTTCTGTTATTTCATTGATGATTTGGAGGAGTATTGGTGTGAGCTCTGCTTTGAAGGCCTTGTAGAATTCCGCTGTAAAACTATCTGGTCCTGGGCTTTTCTTAGATGGGAGGTCTCTTATTGCTGTTTCTATTTCAATGCTTTATATGGGCCCCTTAAGAAGCTTTAACTTATATTGGTTTAGTTTTGGCATGTCAGTATTTGCTAGGGAAAGTTCCATTTCTGCCCAGTTCTCAAACTTATTAGCATAAAGTTGTGAGAAGTATTACCTTATAATGTTCTGAATCTTGGTTGTTTCTGTGGTGATGTTTCCATTCTCATCTCTGTGTTTATTTATTTGGGTGTGTTCTCTTCTTTTTCTGTTAAGATTTGCTAAGGGTCTGTCAATTTTGTTAATTTTTTCAAAGAACCAACTTTTTGTTTTGTAATTCTTTCTATGTTTTTTTTGGATTCTAATTCATTTAATTCTGATTTAATTTTAATTATTTCTTTCCATCTACTCTTTTGAGGTTTATCTTGCTGCTCTTTTTCAAGGAAGCTCAGATGTCTAATTAAATTGTTGGTTTCAGATCTCTCCAATTTGTTGATGTAGGAAATCAGAGCTATAAACTTGTCTCTGAGTATTGATTTTGCTGTGTCCCAGAGGAGCTGATAATTTGTGTGTTCATTTTTGTTGAATATCATGAATATTTAAATTTCGTTTCTAATCTCTTCCATGACCCACTCATGATTCAGCAGTGTATTCTTCAACCTCCATGTGATAAAGGAATTTCTTTGCTGACTTTTGTTGTTGAATTCTAATTTTATTCCCTTGTGGTCTGAGAGAATACAATGTATAACTTCAATGTTTCTGAATTTGGACAATGGATTCTTTTCTTGTATAGCAAAAAGGAACACACAAATTAACTTTCACTTTGTCATTTCTCTGTGTTCAATTTCTCCTTTGGGATCAGTTTCCACCTGCAGTAACACTTCCTTCTACTTACTTCCAGTAACAATCTATGGCACTGCTCCAGGTAAAATGAATGTTTTCAGGTTTCATTGAACTAACACAAAGACATCTTTGGACACTAGGTAAGGCGTCTTTCAGAGACAACTTAGTAAATACAAAATATAAAATTTAAATGGCTTATAAAAACATTATTCATGTACATATGGATATATAAGATAATGTTAAGTCAAATGAACCCCAAGATAGGGACATAACTTGTTTTTTTTCTTTATTGCAATTGTTTTTAATGTATCTCAAATGTACTATGTGATTTTTTCATTTCTCCTCCATGTTCTTCTCCCATGATATAACTCCTGTTTGAACTGGTTATGATGTTGGTGCCTTGCATCTTGCATGTACATTTTTCTAGTGTGGGGAGGGGAAGGGAAACAACAAAATTCTGAAACAAAGATTCAGGATGACCTATTTTAACAATGATATGAACAAGACACTATGTAGAAAACGAACTTTACAACGTGGGGAGTGGAGGGGGAATTGAGTAGATGGGGAGGGAACAGATACCACAGGAAAAACAAAAGAGGATGTAACAATAGGAAGTGTACTCATTACCTTACTTATGTAACTCTAAGCCCTCTGTACACTATTTTTACTATAAAAAAAGAAACCTTTACCTAGTAGTACATTAAGTTCAAATTTCATAAGAGCTCTTAAATTAAATTTAGCTGGGAGAAGATTCTCAGAAAAGTTTATTTGTGTGTGTGTGTGTTTTGCATTATTTCCCAAGTGTACACAAGTTAACAGTAGAAGAAACAATAGGAATAATAAGAGAAAGAAAAGTTCTGTGTTTAAGTATAATGGTTTAATATACTATAGAAGATTCTGCAAATAAGACAACATTGAACCAATAAAGCCAAGGCCATTATGTAGATCTATGGGAGTGACATAGAGAAATAATTAATACTAAGAGGAACATGAATGATGAGGCCACTGTCTTTCAAATTCTATCTCTAAATCATGTTTCCTTATCACGCAAATTTGTAAAATGTACAATGGAAGAATAATTCTGGTTCCAAAGCAAGTTAGATATAAGAGCATGGACTTAACTGGAAAAAAAGTCCATGGTGAGAAAGTGGGAATTATACTAGCAAAGAACTGGTGGCCAAGATCTCATTTCTTTTTCTTTCTTTTATCTTTTATCTTTTTTTTTTTTTTGATGGTTGTGGCAGAGTTTGAACTCGACCTGGTCAATATCTCTCCACTATTCAGCTCAAGGCTAGTGTTCTACCTCCTGGGCCACAGCGCCACTTCCAGCGCCACTTCTGGTGGTTAATTGGAGATAAGTGCCTCAGAACCTTTCTTTCCTACTCATAATGGATTTGAACCGCAACCCTCAGATCTCAGCCACCTGAGTAGCTAGAATTATAGGCATGAGCTCAAGTGATCGAATGCTAGTCATGAGCAAGATTTCTGAATAAGGTTGCTGAGGCTTTTGCATACACACATACAAACATACATATACACACAGAGGCACATACATGAACAAACGCACCTGCACAAATGAAACTACTCTCAGAATATGGAGAAATGTTAGAAAACAATTGAAAATATATCCTGAGTAAGACCAGATCAAGTGGTAATTTTTAATATTAGAAAGTCCTCAAGTGAAATTTCTTCAAAGAAGTTTGAGAATAATAAGAAAGTCAATTAATCATTATTAAAGGGATTGGATCCATGGAAGAATGAATCAGAGACCCCTGCAAGTGCATCTGAAAATGATCATATCCTCTGTCAAATGATAGAACATCTTTGAAAATAGTACATAAAAAGTTTGAGCAGCCAGTCTAATGGATAAGATCATAGGAGAATTTCAGAATTGCTAGTCTGTACCTATATTAAATAAACCACCAAACTATGGCAGGGCAATTTGATACAAGCCTGGAATTCTAGCACTCAGACTAAGACAGGAGATTAGAGAGTGGGATTACATAGTGATACCTTCCCTGGGCCAGGTAGTATAATTTTGTCTCAATGAAACAAGCCAAACAACAAGAAAGGAATACACAGTTGGAAGTTTGGGCTAATTTTGTCATTATGTTTTGAGAAGGCAAGTTTCTTATTGAAATGCAACTCATATATAATCCTCAGTTGTGTTTTAAATGCTCTCTTCATTATACAAGATTCCTGGATGGAAAATGGCTCATGATTCCCAATCAAAAATTTGAAAAAGTAAGCATCATTCTGTTGGATTTCAAAGAAATAATAAAAGATTACAAAATTTTAAGCCTAGAAAACTACAAAGTTCATCTAATGTAGGACTTTATAGACCTTGCTAAGTTAGAATTTAGATTTAAAATAAATATTTTGGTTTTGTTTGTAATTTCATATTCTATAGGATGCTACAAAATTCTTTTTAAGTAGAGGTTTAAATTGACAAATTCACACATGGATCAGGCATTTTATTTGCCTAAAATATTCTTTGAAGCGAGGTATAATTAGAACTTAGTTAATTCATAATTCCAACAGTTCATGTATAAATTGATAGTGTGAATAATCTAGACAGAGTTGCCAACAAATGGATGATATTAATTTATAAATTTAGAACAAGCAATTTTTTGAGGCTTTGATGTAACATGGTATGAAGAGAGTAATTGTGTGAGGTCTTAGGTCTTCTATCTACTCATAATAGAGAAGAAATTTCCTTAATTACATGCCTCTGTATACAATGAGAAAAATGCTAGGGTTGGAGTTGGTTTTTATTTTTTGGTTTGTCCTCAGGTTTTAACTCTGGGCCTGGCCACTCCCTTTGAGCTGGTTTGTGCTCAAGGCTCATGCCCTACCTCTTCAACCTCACTGCCACTTGAGTCTGTCTTTTCCTGAGAAATTTATTGGAGATAAGAATCTAAGGAATCTTCCTGACTGCGTGGGCTTTGAATCATAATCTTCTGATCTCATTCTCCTGAATATCTATGATAGATAAAAAAGATAATAATATTTGCAAGTGTTCTGATTTCTTGAAATCAGAAAAATGTTGCAGCAAAGTTTAGTGTACTCTACATTCCACAATAGGAAGGGCATCATATTAGCACAACTCTAGCATTTTTTGACAACAGTGATAAGCTATTCATGATGTGAATTAAGGGAATTTTAAGGTGCACCTTACAAATTGGCAACTGTTGGGCTAGGAAGACGTTAAGGCATAAAAGCTTGGGATTGATGGTCACAGAAATAATTGCTTACTCTGATGAACAAATGTTTACTCTTGAGGAATTAATTATTACACATACTTCGTAGTTATATCCTTCACCAGAATATGGCTATTTTTTTTCTGTTGATTTCTCAATATGTAACACCCCATTAGAAACTGCAGCTATTGCAGAATTAAATAACATGCAAACAGGTACTGTTTTGAATATCTCTGATATGAAATGCTCAGAATTTGAAAATGAGTAGTTAGTATTTGTAAGAAATTTGAAAAACACATATATACTGTCCTTTGAACAGTTATTCAGTTTTAAAAGTTAGAAGTTTCCAGAGAATTAAACTGTTTTCTGTTTTACTATGAAACAATACTGAAATTATAATATTTTGGAAAATTATAGCAGGTATATTGTGAAAATATTGTATATTTTGATAACATTCATGTTGATGAACCTCTGATAAAAAAGGTGTAATTAATTCAAATTAGATGCCAAATAATGTTCATTTTTAAAAAGGTAATGCACATAGAATAATATTTACTATAGCAATACAGAGAAATTATACTTTATGTAACTTATTTTTAGTTTAATTTTATTTTTAAGGTGATATAAACAGGGATTGCATTAATTTTAAGGTAGTGAATACCTAATATGTTGAAATTTTAACCACTACCTCATTTTTCTCACACTTTTCCTTTCTTGCCTTGTCAAATTAAGATAAATGCATGTGCAATACACACAGTACTGAAATCAAATACAGCAGGGGATAAACTATAGGGGAAAACACAAAAGAAAAAAGAAATCACATAGTACGTTAAAAAAAACAACCACAAAGAAAAACCTCTATTTCCATATCTAGGTGTTCATTTTGCTCAACATGATCTTGTATGGTCCTATATACAAAGCTTTTGAGCCATTCTGCTCATCTGAAAAACCCAGAGGAGAGTTCCCAAATAGCTCTACAAACACTGCTGGCAAACATGATAAATGAAAAGTTTGAAAACATATAAAGGACTCTGTATGAGCGTGATAGGGAGAGAGAGGAGGCAATCCAAAAGTTTATACAGGAATAACATAAGCATGAGGAAGCTACTCAAAAACTGATACAGGATTTGCATGAGCAGCTCAATTGAGAATACTCAAAGAGAAAGGCAGGAATGGCATGAGCAGGCTGAGAACACTCAAAGAGAACTACAGGAATCACACAAACGGGAGGAATTTAATCAAAGAGGATTACAGGAATTGAGAGAGCAGGAGGAGAATACACAAAGATCACTAAAGGCATTCATGGAATCGATTAACAAAGAGCTGAAGGAAGTCAGGGAGACCACAAAGGGAATGCTGAATGGAACCCAACAGAAGGAATGGAAGTCCAAGGAAACCATAACCAATCAACTAAGTGATTTGAGAATAAACACTAAACACCAAATTAAGGAAGTAAAGAAGTTCATACAAGATCTGAAACAAAGCTTCAACAAAGAATTTGAAGCCATCAAAGCTGACCAATTAGAAGGAAAATAGATAACAAACACAGTAGAAAATCTTGACAGCAGGTTAGACCATGCAGAAGATCGAATCTCAGGGATTGAAGACAGCCTAGATATTATAGAGAAAGAACATACAACCATCCAAGACAAGTCAAAGAAATATGATAGATCTATCCAAAACTTGGAAGACACCATCAGAAGGCCTAATCTAAGGATAATGGGTGTAGAGGAGCACCTAGAAACAGAAGTTAATGGTCTAGGAAATTTGTTTAACAGGATCCTAGCAGACAACTTTCCAAACATGCAAAAAGATAGGCCTATTCAATTACAAGAAGCTTTTAGAACTCGAAATAGACCAGACCAGAATAGGATATCCCACCGTCACATTATAATCCACACAGCATCAACTCAGATCAAGGAAAAGATCCTGAAAGCTGTCAAGGAGAAAAGATTCATCACCTATAAAGGGAAACCAATTAGAATCAACTCAGATTTTTGAGCAGAGACAATCAAAGCAAGAAGAGCCTGGAATGATGTATGCCAAGCACCCAAAACAAACAACTATCAACCAAGAATACTGTACCCAGCTAAACTCTGCTCATAACTGAAGGCCAAATAAAAACCTTCCAGAGCAAAGAAAAAATGAAACAATACATCTCCACCAAACCAGCCCTACAAAAGATTCTTAAAGGTGTTCTACACATAGTAAACCAACAAGACCACAACAAAGGCCAAGAAACTTCAACCAAACTGAGAATCCAAGAACCATAGGAAGAACCCAGTTTTCGCAACCCATAAGAAGGTGGATAACATGGCATGAACACCCAAATACCTCTCCTTCCTATCTCTTAATTAACGGACTTAACTCACCAATGAAGAGACATAGACGGTCAAGTTGGATTAAAAAACAAGATCTTTCTATCTGCTGCCTTCAGGAGTCACATCTTGCCCGTAAAAACAAACATATTTTCAATGTTAAAGGCTGGAACAAAATCTACCAAGCAAACAGCCCCCATAAACAGGCAGGAGTTGCAATCCTAATATCAGATAAAATAGATTTCAAATTAAAATTGGTGAGAAGAGATAAAGAAGGTCGCTACATACTAATTAAGGGATCTCTCCTTCAGGAGGATATTAAAATTCTAAATATATTCGCCAAACAATGGAGCACCCAAATTTATGCAAGAAACACTACTTTCCATCAAATCCCATATAGATCCAAAGACATTAATTGTTGGGGATTTTAACACACCACTCTCCCCACTAGATAGATCAACTTGGCAAAAACTCAACAGAGAAACCGCAGATCTAAACAGCTGCATAGATCAACTAGATTTAACAGACATCTACTGAATATTTCACCCAGCAGCATCAGAATACACGTTTTTCTCAGCAGCACATGGAACATTTTCTAAAATAGACCACATTTTAGGCCACAATGCAAACTTGTCCAAATTCAGAAACATTGAAGTTATACCTTGCATTCTCTCTGACCACAAGGGAATAAAATTAGAACTCAACACCAAAAGCCACCAAAGAAAGTCCGGTAACACATGGAGGCTGAACAACACACTGCTGAATCACGAGTGGTCATGGAAGAGATTAGAAAGGAAATTCAAATGTTCATGGTATACAACAAATATGAGCATACAAATTACCAGCTCCTCTGGGACACAATAAAGGCAGTATTCAGAGGCAAGTTTATAGCTCTGAGCTCCCACATCAACAAATTGGAGAGATATGAAACCAACAATTTAATGAAACATCCAAACCTCCTTGAAAAAGAGCTGCAAGATAAACCCCAGTCCAGTAGACGGAAAGAAATAATTAAAATTAAATCAGAATTAAATGAATTAAATCCAAAAAAACTATAGAAAAAATCAACAAAACAAAGAGTTGGTTCTTCGAAAAAATTAACAAATTTGAGAGACCCTTAGCAAATCTTATCAGAAAAAGAAGAGAACACACCCAAATAAATACACTCAGAGATGAGAATTGAAACATCACCATGGAACAAAACAAGATTCAGAACATTTTAAGGGAATATTTCTCAAAAACTTATGATAATAAGTTTGAGAACCTGGCAGAAACGGACCATTCCCTAGCAAATATTGACATGCCAAAACTAAATCAAGATGAGTTAAACCATCTTAACAGGCCTATATCAAGCATTGAAATAGAAACAGCAATAAGAGACCTCCCAGCTAAGAACAGTCCAGGACCAGATGGTTTTACAGTGGAATTCTACAAGGCCTTCAATGCAGAGCTCTCACCAATACTCCTCCAATTCTTACATGAATCTGAAAGAGAAAGTTCACTACCGAACACATTCTATGAAGCCATCATAATCCTCATCCCAAAACCAGGCAGGGACTCATCAAAGAAAGAGAACTATAGGCCCATTTCTTTGATGAACGTTGATGCAAAACTTCTCAACAAAATTTTGGCCAATCGACTTCAACAATTTATCCAAAAAATCATATACCATGATCAAACAGGATTTATTTCAGGGATGCAAAGCTGCTTCAATATACGCAAATCAATTAATATTATTCATCACATCAACAGGAGCAAGGATAAGAACCACATGGTTATCTCAATAGATGGAGAAAATGCATTCTACAAAATCCAACACCCCTTTATGATCAAGGTTTTGGAAAAATTAGGAATCCATGGAACATTCCTCAATACAACAAAGTCTGTATATGACAAACCTTCAGCCAGCATTATACTTAATGGAGAAAAACTAAAGCCTTTTCCTCTTAACTCAGGAACAAGACAAGGATGTCCACTCTCTCCACTTCTCTTCAATCTAGTATTAGAATGCCTAGCTACAGCAATAAGACAAGAGGCAAACATAAAGGGGATCCAAATAGGGAAAGAAGAAATAATACTCTCCCTTTTTGCAGAACACATGATCTTGTATTTAAAGAATCCCATGTACTCCACTCCCAAATTATTCAAGCTGATTCAAAATTTTGGAAAAGTAGCAGGGTATAAAATTAACCCCCCAAATCAATGGCTTTTCTGTATGCCAACAATGAGAAAAGTGTGGCTGAAATTAGGAAAGCAACTCCATTTGTAAAAACCCCACAAAAAATAAAATACCTAGGAATAAATTTAACCCAAGAAGTGAAGGACCTCTATTATGAAAACTTTAAAATCTTGAAAAAGGAAATTAAAACAGAAATTAGAAAATGGCAAAACCTCCCATGATCCTGGATTGGAAAGATTAACATCGTGAAAATGGCAATAATTCCCAAGGCTCTCTACAAATTCAATGCGATACCTATCAAAATTCCAACGTCATTCTTCAAGGAAATAGAAGACGCAATCCAAAAATACATATGGCACAATAAAAGACCCCAAATAGCAAAAACGCTCCTCAACGGAAAGAACACTGCTGGAGGAATATCAATACCAAATTTCAAACTCTACTATAAAGCCATAGTAATCAAAACAGCTTGGGTTGTCATAAGAATAGACCTCAGGACCAATGGAAGATAATTAAAAACGCAGAAATGAACCTACAGACCTATAGCCATCTAATCTTTGATAAGGGAGCTAAAACAATAGAGTGGAAGAAAAACAGCCTCTTCAATAAATGGTGATGGCAAAATTGGTTAACTGCTTGTAAAAAACTAAAGCTAGATCCTTATATATCTCCCTGCACACGCATCAACTCCAAATGGATCAAAGTCCTCGAAGTCAAAGCAGACAATCTGAAAACACTACAGGATGGAATAGGAGAAACCCTAGGTCTCTTTGGCTCAGGCCAAAATTTTCTGAATAGAGACCTGGAAAAACAACAAATCAAAGAAAGGTTGGACAAATGGGATTGCATGAAGTTGCAGAGCTTCTGCATGGCAAAGTACATAGCTAGCAAGATCAATAGAAAGCCCACGGATTGGGAGAAGATCTTCACTAGCCATAAAACAGACAAGGGTCTCATATCTAAAATATACTTGGAACTCAAAAAATTAAAACCCCAAAAACAAATTCTCAAAGAAAAAACTGCCCAATTAATAAGTGTGATAAAGACTTAAAGAGAAATTTCTCTGAAGAAGAAGGAAGGATGGCCAATAGACACATGAGGAAATGCTCAACATTCCTAGCCATAAAAGAAATGCAAATCAAAACAACATTGAGATACCACCTCACTACACTTAGAATGGCAAAAATCAAGAACTCTAACAACAGCAGATGCTGGAGGGGATGTGGACAGAAGGGAACCTTACTTCATTGTTGAAGGGAATGTAAACTTGTTCAACCACTTTGGAAAGCAGAGTGGAGGTTCCTCAAAAAAACTTCACATAGAGCTCCCCTATGACTCAGCAATCCCACTTTTGGGCATTTACCCAAATGTTTACAAACAGGACGACACTAAAGCTACCAGCACAATTATGTTTATTGCAGCATTATTTACCATAGCTAAGATATGGAACCAACCCTCAGTAGATTAATGGATCAAGAGAATGTTGTATATATATATACACAATGGAATTCTATGCCTCCATCAGAAAGAATGACATTGCCCCATTTGTTAGGAAATGGAAAAAGTTGGAAAAAATTATATTAAGTGAAGTAAGCCAGGACCAAAGAAACACAGGTCGCATGGTTTCCCTTATTTGCAATATCTAGTATATGTGTGAGTCAAGCTGAAAAGGTCAGATAATGTGATGTTAGGAAAATGAGCCCTTAGATATGTATTTTAATGTTTTTTTCTTTCATGCATTTGTTTCTAATGCATTTATAAGATTATCTCTTTGTTGCTTTGTATGTCCCTCCCCCACAGTATAACCCCTGCTTTCACTATATTTGTTGTCAGTATAACTTGTGGAGGAGATGGGGAAAAACAAGTTGTTTAAGGATACAGGTGGACCTGTTGCAACAATGAGAAGTACAAGTTCTCACATCGAAAACGAGCTTTACTACCTTGATGCTGGGGGGGGCCCGGTGGGGGAGGGGGGAGGATTGGGTGGGGAAGGAGGATGAGAAGGGCTGTGAAGGGTAAACAAAGAAGGAAGCTGCAATGCTTGATAAGAAATGTACGCATTATCCTGCCCATGTAATTGTAACCCCTCTCTACAGTGTGTTCACAAAAAAATAAAATAAAATATAAAAAAATAAAAAATTAAAGCATTTCAAAAAAAAGTAAAAGAAACCGCAGATCTAAACAACTGCATAAATTAACTAGATTTAACAAACTTCTACCTTATATTTCACCCAGCCTCATCAGAACACACGTTTTTCTCAGCAGCACATGCAACATTTTCCAAAATAGACCACATTTTAGATGACAAAACAAACTTTTCCAAATTCAGAAGCATTGAATTATACCTTGCATTCTCTCACACAACAAGAGAATAAAATTAGAACTCAACACCAAAAGCCACCGTAGAACATCCTGTACCACCTGAAGGCTGAAAAACACACTGTGGAATGACCAGTGCATCATAAAATACATTGGAAAGGAAATCAAGTATTCATGATATTCAGCAAAGATGAACACACAAATTACCACCTACTCTGGGACACAGCAAAGGCAGTACTCAGAGACAAGTTTATAGCCCTGAGTTGCAACACAAACAACTTGTAGAGATCTGAAGCCAACAATTTAATGAGACATCTGAGCCTCCTTGAATAAGAGCAACAAGATAATCCCCATCGATAAAATTAACAAAATTGACAGAACTTTAGCAAATCTTAGAAAAAGAAGAGAACACATCCAAATAAATAAACTCAGAGATGAGAATGGAAACATCACCAGAGAAACAACCAAGATTCAGAACATTATAAGGGAATACTTCTAGAAACTTTATGCTAATAAGTTTGAGAACTTGGCAGAAATGGACCTTTTCTTAGCAAATATTGACATGCCAAAACTAAACCAAGATGAGTTAAACCATCTTAACAGGCCCATATCCAACATTGAAGTAGAAACAGCAGTAACAGTCCTCCCATCTAACAAAAGCCCAGATCCCAATGGATTTACAGTGGAATTCTACAAGGCCTTCAAAGAAGAGCTCTCACCAACACTCCTCCAAATTCTCAACGAAATTGAAAGAGGAAGTTCACGACCAAACTCATTCTATGAAGCCATCATAACCCTCATCCCAAAACCAGGCAGGGAGTCATCAAGGAAAGAGAACTATAGACCCATTTCTTGGATGATCATTAATGCAAGAATTCTCAACACACTTTTGGCCAATCGACTTCAACAATTCATCCAAAAAATCATACACCACGATCAAACAGGATTCATTTCAGGTTTCATTTCATGCAAAGTTGGTTCAATAAATGCAACTCAATTAATATAATTCATCACATCAACAAGAGCAAGAACAACAATCATATGGTTTTCTCAAAAGATGCAGAAAAAGGATTTGACACGATCCACCACCCCTTTACGTTGCAGATTCTGCAACAATTAGGAATCCAGGAAACATTCCTCAGTACAACAAAGGCTCTATATGACAAACCTACAGCCAGCATTATACTTAATGGTGAAAAGCTAAAGCCATTTCCTCTTAACTCAGGAACGAGACAAGGATGTCCACTCTCTACACTTCTCTTCAATTTAGAATTAAAATGCCTAATTTAACCATAAAACAAGATGCAAACATTAGAGGGATCCAAATAGGGAAAGAAGAGGGAAAACTTTCCCTCTTTGCAGATGACATGATCTTGTATTTAAAGAATCCCACGGACTCCACTCTCAAATTACTCAAGCTGATTCAAAATATTGGTAAAGTAACAGGGTAGAAAATTAACCTTCAAAAATCAATGGCCTTTCTGTATGCCAACAATGAGAAAATCGTGCTGAAACCCGGAAAAAAATTCTATTTGTAATAGCCCCACAAAAAATAAATTACCTAGAAATTAACATACTCAAAGAAGTGGAGGATCTCTATGATGAAAACTTTAAAAACTTGAAAAAGGAAATCAAAACAGAACTTAGGAAGTGGAAAAAACTCCCATGCTCCTGTATTGGAAGGATCAACATCGTGAAAATGGCAACACTTCCCAAGGCTAGCTACAAATTCAATGTGATACCTATCAATATTCCAACCTCATTCTTCAAGGAAATAGAAAAGGCAATCCAAAAATTCATATGGAACAATAAAAGACCCTGAGTAGCAAAAATGATCCTCAACAGAATGAACAGTGCTGGAGGAATATCAATACCAAATTTAAAACACTACTACAAAACCATTGTAATCAAAACAGCTTGGTACTGGCACAAGAACAGACCTCAGGACCAATGAAATAGAATTGAAACCCAGAAATGGACCCACAGACTTATAGTCATCTAATATTTGATAAGGGAGCTAAAAAAATAGAATGGAAGAAAGACAGCCTTTTCAGTAAATGGTGCTGGCAAAATTGATTAATCACTTGTAGAAAATCAAAAATAGATCCATACATGTCATCCTGCACCAGAATCAAATCCAAACGATCAAGGAACTCGAGGTCAAAACAGACACTCTGAAATCATTACAGGTCTGAAATCATACTAGGTCTCCTTGGCATAGGCCAAAACTTTCTCAAAAGAGACGCAGAAACACAACAAATCAAAAAAAATTTTGAAAAACGCGATTGCATGAAATGGCACAGTTACTGCAAGGCAAAGGATATAGCTATCAAGATCAATAGAAAACCTACTTATTGGGAGAAGATAATCACTAGCCATACAATGGACAAGGTTCTCATATGTAAACTATACCTGGAACACAAAACATTAAATCCCCCAAAAACAAATCCTCAAAGAAACAACTGCTCCATAAATAAGTGGGCTACATTGCTACAATGAGATGTATAAGTCGTTATGTCGCAAACGAACTTTACAACTTTTGTGGGGGGGGGAGTAGGGAGGATTTTGGGGGCGGGTAGAGGATGGGAAAGGATGGGAAGGGGAAAACAAAGGAGGAGGCTAAAATGTTTGATAAGAAATGTACTCATTATTTTGCCCATGTAATTGTAACTCCTCTGTACTTTATTTACAAAATAAAAATAAATAAATAAATAAGTGGGCTAAAGACTTACAGAAAAACTTCTGTGAAGAAGAAAGAAGGATTGCCAATAGACAGATGAAGAAATGCCCCACCTCCCCGGGTATAAGAGAAATGCAAATCAAAACAACATGGAGATACCACCTCACCCCAGTTAGAATGGCCATAGACAAGATCAATAATAACAGATGCTGGAGTGGATGTGGCCAGAAGGGAACCTTACTTCATTGTTATTGGGAGTGTAAACTTGTTCAAACACTTTGGAAAGTTGTATGGAGGTTCCTCAAAAAACTCCTAGAGCTCTCCTATGACCCAGAAATCCCACTTTTGGCATTTACACAAATGATCACAAACAAGACCATACTAAATCTTCCAGCACAACTATGTTTATTGCAGCATTATTTACCATAGCTACAATATGGAACCAACCCAGATGCCCTTGAGTAGATGGATGGATCAAGAAAATGTGGTAAATATAAACAAAGGAATTCTTTGCCTCCATCAGAAAGAATAACAATGCTCCATTTGTTAGGAAATGGAAAGACTTAGAAAAAATTATATTAGGTGAAGTAATCCAGCCCCAAAGAAACATAGGTCCCATGTTTCCCTTGTTCAAGTACCACTTCTTTTTTTCACACACCCAGTCTATGTGCGAGGGTACTTTCTCCTTGTTAAGCAATAGGGTAATACTCACAATCTGAAGGGGAAAGTTCCACAGTTTAACCCTATGCCCACATTAGAGGGTGTATAATTTAAAGTATTTTGAGTCAAACAGTAATACTAGAATTGAAATGCTCCTTAGGGACATTTTCTTGGAGCTCATTAGTTTACCCAGGAGAAATATAAATATCCCTAAATTTTGGAGCTAATTAGTAAATATCCTAATTAACACTACATCCTAGATGTTGTGTTATTACAAGTCAACATTGTATTATTGTTACATCAGAATCTTTCCCTACTTGCCAATGTGTAAGAGAAAATGAAAGTAAGGCATTAAAGCAAAATGCCTTATCTTTTTAGGAACTTAATCCTAGTGGTGAGGGTAATGTCTGAACTCATCCATTCAATAAAAGCTTGAAGTTTATAAGAGCACTTCCTACATATAAAAATTTGTGGCAGGTTGATTGACAGGGTTATTTCATCATGGAGATATCACCAAAACACTGTTCTTATTGAAATTGTCTATATCTTTTTAGTTTTCAAATCCAAATTGCATATTTCCTTCAATATCTCTGTAACAGTTTTGACCTTTTCTTCCTGCAAATTCTTTCCTTTCTTTACTTCTGTAAACCTGTGTTCATTACTTTCTTGTTTCCTTATTTATCTCATTCTTCCAATCTTGTCCACACTGGTACACACATTGTTCAGAATTGTGTCAGAACTTTCCTTTTCCTTTTCCCTTTAATAATGCCCCCGATTTTATTATTCTTTTTCATATTCATGGTCATGGATATTTTGATAATGTCTAAACAAACCTATCTTTGCATCTGTTTAATATAAACTTTAGAACTATCAGAGTTTTTTCTCCTAAATCCAACATTTCCACCTGTAATCTCAATCACCAAGATTAACACTAACACAGTTGCCTGGCCAGAGATGTAGAACACTTTAGATTTCTTCTTACCTTTCTGCTCCCACCCATTAGAAAAGATGAATGATCAAGATTTTCTGAATTTCTGTCACTAATATGATTTCTATGTACTCCTTTTTATGCCCCTGCCACCAGCCTGTTTCATGTAATCATCACTGGTCACCTAGACATAAACAACTTTTTACAAAGTATGTTTTTCCCCATAGTCTTTTCATATTGGACCTTGCCATCACCAAATTACTTCTGCTTGTAAGCACACAGAGTGAAGAGCTCAGACACAAATTCTAGTATCATTATTTACTCATTACATTGACTACTGGCCTTACATTTCTCATCTGTAAATGGATGTAATCTACCAAAAATATTGAAGAATATATTTTTTTACTTCTAGAGCAAAAAAAAAAAAAAAGAAAATGAAGAGTCCTTACGTTTTCCCCCTTAGCTTACAAATAAGGAAAGCGTCAAATTCAGTTTGTTGGTATAAATATCAAAAATTGTTTCATGCAGAAATAAAAATAAATTTTCCTCCTGGATCTAAGGACCGTGTCCTTTTAAGGTAACTCCAGATATGTAAGTGGTATTATGTAAATTGTGCCATGTGTTTACAGCTATATTGAAGAATATGTCATTGGAAAGCATTGGTTATTGAATAGTGTCTTTATGAGAATGGTATTTGAACTAACCACACTAAGTTGAAAACTACATCTTAGTCCATCAAAATTTTTCTTATTGCTTTATTTGTTGCCAAGTGTTCTTAATACATTTACACATAGATTTTCTCCAGTTAACTGGATGAAAACTAAAACTGATCATGGATTTCTACCTAATGAGTGAAGAATGCTTGAGGCATGTGTTGTTAACTTCTAGTGAGATATAACTAAGCCAATGGCTATGTGGGTAGTGAAAGGCTTTCTTCTAAATTCCCAAGGCTAGAACAAACAAGATCATTTGTAACAGAAAGCACTCAGCTTATTATATTTTGTCTATGTGGAATAATCAACATGTGCAAACAAACGATTTTAATTATAAGAAAAATATAGTACCAAGAAAAGTGAGTATATTTAGAGAGACTGAAAGAATGAAATTAGGGTTTTTACTCTCTCACCTGTTTATGTGATTGTATTTCTTGATATTGAAACTCTTCTCTTATTATTCTTATTGTATTAATCCAATGCTTTTTAGTACTATGTATTCAATGTGGGAAATCTGGCTTAAAAGATGTCTAAAAATTTTTCCTTTTCAATCAAAACCTTGTCATTATCAGGCTACACTGTGGTCATCATCTTCTTCATAAAAATTATTATGAGAATCATAAGTGCTAACTATTGAACGTATGATACTTGTCTAGGATTTTGCAATATTTATATTTTGATTAATAATTTTAATGTTACCACTGTGCATGCATCCATGTTAAAATTTTGAATAAATTAAGAAACAAAAAAAATCTAAGCCAGGATGTGGAGGGTAAACAAAGGAGGAGGCTGCAATGCTTGATAAGAAATGTACTCATTATGTTGCCCATGTAATTGTAACCCCTCTGTACAATATGTTCACAAAAAATTAAAATTAAAATTAAAAATAAATGGAAAAAAAATAACTAAGCCATATCAGGTAGCTTAACTATGTGCTTATAACAAATTATTGACTAGATTTTTGAGGTATTGCAAATTCCTAACCAGTATGAATTATCTTCCTCTCTTCCTGTCATTACACACAAATATTTAAGAGTTTGAACAGAATTTTTTCAAGTAATATACTATAAACGTTATTACATTATCATGTGTATATCTAAAATTCCCTTGAAATTAATAAACTCTACTCTCTATTGAAATATTAGTTATTTTACACTAGGAAACTTTTGGAAAAATAGACTGCCTATCTTTGAAATGAAAAATCGTTGAATAAAATTTTCAGAGGGAGTTCCAGGATGATGGTGGAGGAGAAGCTGGAGGCTAAACAAGCTCTCTCATAGAAAGCAGTTTTTGTTCCAGTGAACAGTCCTAAGCCAGAGAATCACACCAAGTGTACCATCACAGGAGAGAGAGTTAGGCCAAAGAGGGAAAATACAGGCAAGGAGATAGATCCGAGCACTTGGCAGCTGCCGCAGCTGCAGTGCCAGTTGCAGCGACAGTGGCGGCAGCCACGGTGGCGGCGGCCATTGCCGCCAACCTGCAACCCGCCATACCGGGACGAAGGCACCAGAGGCAGAGGTGGCAGGTGAGCGGATTCTACTCAACACCAGCAAGAACTGACAAGGAGCCGGTATCTTCATCCTGCAGTTCGCAGACCAGAGATGACACAGGAACCAAGTTTGTGGCATGAGCAGAAGCCTGACATCCTCACACCTTCTCAGGGATCAGAGGAGGGAAGGCCACACCTCCCCTCCCCACTACCAGAGATCTCAATCTTTGTTACTGACAAAGGCCTGGCTGAGCAAATAGCTCCAACTCAGGCATTGGAAGAAAACAAGAGTAATTTAGCAGGTCACAGGAACCTAACCTTACCTGCTAGGCTCAGCTCCACCCAGGGAAAAGTCACCCAGCACAGGCCACAAGCCCCAGGAGTGGATTTCTTCAATGTGTACACAGAGACAGATGCTGTCCCTCCCTATAGCAGCCTAGAAAATCAATTGAAATACAGTAAACATAAACCCTGAAAAAGGTTCCAGGCTGGGATCTGTGAATGACTCAGAAGCTAGTCCCTCAGGGAAAAGCTACTGTTTGTGGAAAGGCCTTAACTCTACCCAGAACCTAGCCTCATCACAGCATCTCTAAACTAGAGGAAACAGCCATCTCCCTCTTTTGTGATACTCAAAGCAGATCTATCTCCCATAGAACTAGCCTGGGAGGAGGATCAAAAACTCCTGGGTAAGCAGAGCATTTTTCTGCCTACTCATATTAACCGACTTAAGAAACCAACCAAGCCAGAGCAAAATCAAACACCACAAGCAGACCAGAGACTCCAACTAGAGACAGGCTAAGGACACAAGGGAGATACAGGATCTTCCCTTCCCCCCCAAAAAATCAAAGAACTTTTTTGTACCTTTTATTAAAATTCTTTTTCTAAAAATTTTTAAAAATTTTTAATATTGAACTTTTTTGAAAAAAAATTGTTTTCTATTAACTTTTTTTCTTCCTCTTATACTTTTTATTTTAAGAGTATAAGTGTGTGCTTTTTTTCTCTTTTTCTTTTTTTTCTTTCTTTTCTTTTTTATTTCTTTTTTCTTTAGTGCTACTGACCTTTTTATCCTTTTTTCTTCCTTCTCATTCTTTTCACCTTTTCTTCTCTTTATTCTTCTTTGCATGACTTAATTGCTCTTCTGCTCATCCTCAGATATACCCGTGGTCGATTATTAGATCTTGTTCCCCATTGTGTACACACTTAATCCAGAAATGTATTACTCAATTCAAAACCTTTTAGACTTAAATTCCTTAATAGTAGTACTCCCTCTTTATATCTATATAATATTTTAAGCATTTTTAAGTTTCCCATATCTCCTTTTTATCTTATCCTATCCACATTCTTCTCTGAATATTACATTTTTGGATTTGCATAATTTTTGTTTTTAATGTTTCACTATATAATTTTTAATATTTGTTTTTCTATTTGTCTCTTTTTATATCCTTCTCTTCTTTTCTTTTCTCTCTCTTTACTATCATTATATCCAACTATTTCTCACTTTGAGATTAGGACTTTATTAAGTTTACTCACCCTATGCCTTTCCATAGCCCTCTATCCCTATTTTTACCCACATCTCTCCCTAAACCTAATAATTTCTGGTTTGCCAAATTCTTCTTTGCGGTTCGTAACCAATTAATACATAGTTGTTTGATGTTCAAGATATATATCTTTTGAACTAGAGTGTATCTGCAGACTTTGACTGAGCAACTACAGACTTTGGTTGATGCTTAACTTAAGATAGTGATCTAGCACAAAAGTGGTGTTACTTTCATCCCAAATGGGCAGGAGAAGCAGGAAAAACACTAGAAAAATGGCAAGTCCGGGTATCTCAACTCCCAATCATGACAATCAGTGGACAGAACAGATAATGAATAATCCAGAGGAGAGCTCCCTAAAAGCTCTACAAACACTTCTGGTAAACATGGTAAATGAATCGACTGAAAACCTGCAAAGGACTCTGTATGAGCATGATAGGGAGAGAGAGGAGGCAAAGAAAGGCCAATACAGGAATATCATGAGCATGAGGAAGCTACTCAAAGATTGATACAGGAATTGCATGAGCAGCTTGAGAGCACTCAAACAGAAATAAAGGAATGGTGTGAGCAGGCTGAGATCAGTCAAAGCGAGCTATAAGAATCGTATAGAACAGAGGAAGCTAATGAAAGAAGAATACAGGAATTGAGAGAGTAGGATAAGAATACACAAAGATCATTAAAGGCATTCGTGGAATCCATAAATGGAGAACTGAAAGAAATCAGGGAGTCCACAAAGGGAATGCTGAATGGAACCCAGCAGAAAGAATGGGAGTCCAAGTAAACCATAACCAATCAACTATGTGATTTGAGAATAAACACTGAACACCAAATTAAGGAAGTAAAGAAGTCCATAAAAGATCTAAAACAAAGCTCCAAAAAAGAACTTGAAACCATCAAAGCTGACCAACTAGAAAGAAAAAAAAAAAAAACACAAACAACAAAAAGCAAAGTAGAAAGTCTTAATAGTAGGTTAGAACATGCAGAAGATTGAATCTCGGGGATGGAAGACAGCATGGATATTATAGAGAAAAAAATATATAACCATCCAAGACAAATCCAAGAAATATGATAGATCTATTCAACATTTGGAAGACACCATCAGAAGGCCTAATCTGAGGATAATGGGTATAGAGGAAGACTTAAAATCAGTTGTTAATGGTCTAAGAATTTTGTTTAACAGGATCCTAGCAGAGAACTTCCCAAACATGAAAAAAGATAGGCATATTCAGATACAATAAGTTTTAGGACTCCAAATAGACCAGACCAGAATAGGACATCCCACTGTCACATTATAATCCACACTGGATCCATTCAGACCAAGGAAAATATCCTTAAAGCTGTCAAGGAGAAAAGATGAATCACCTATGAAGGGAAACCAATTAGAATCACCTCAGATTTCTCAGCAAAGGCAATCAAAGCAAGAAGAGCCTGGAATGATGTATGCCATGCACTACAGACAAACAACTATCAACCAAGAATACTGTACCCAGCTTTACTCTCCTTCATAACCGAAGGTAAACTAAAAACCTTCCATACCAAAGAACAACTGAAACAATATATCTCCACCAAAGCAGCCCTACAAAAGATTCTTAATGATTTCCTACACAGAGAAAACCAACAAGACCACAATAAAGGCCAAGAATCCACACCCAATCTGAGAATCCAAGAACCATAGGAAGAACCCAGATGCTACAGCCCCAAAGAAAGTGCACAAAATGGCAGAAACTCCCAAATACCTCTCACTCCTATCTGTCAACATTAATGGACTTAACTCTCCAATTAAGCAACATAGACTGCCCAGTTGGATTAAAAAGCAATATCCGTCTATCTGTTCCCTTCAGGAGTCACATTTTGCCCATAAAAACACGCACATTTTCAACATGAAAGGCTCGAACCAAATCTACCAAGCAAACGGCCCCCATAAACTGGCCGGAGGTGCAATCCTAATATAAGATAAAATAGACTTCAAATTAAAATTAGTAAGAAGTGATAAAGAAGGATGCTACATACTAATAATTAAGGGATCTCTCCTCAATGAGAATATTACAATTGTAAATACCTATTAAACAAGAAATGGACACCCAAATTTATCTAAGAAACACTACTTTTCCTCTTATCCCACATAGATCCAAAGACATTAATTGTTGTGGAATTTAACACACCACTTTTCCCACTAGATAGATGAACTCGAGAAATCGCATATCTAAACAACTGCATAGATCAACTAGATTTAACAAACATCTATTGAATATTTCACCCAGCAACATAAGAATACACGTTTTTCTCAGCAACACATGGAACTTTTTCCAAAGTAGTCCACATTTTAGGCCACAAAGCAAACTTGTCCAAATTCAAAATCATTGAAATTATACCTTGCATTCTCTCAGACCACAAGGGAATAAAATTAGAAATCAACACCAAAAGCCACCAAAGAAAGTCCTGTAACACATGGAGGCTGAACAACACACTGTTGAATCACGAGTGGTCATGGAAGAGATTAGAAAGGAAATTCAAATGTTCATGATATTCAACAAAAATGAACACACAAATTACCAGCTCCTCTGGGACACAGCAAAGGCAGTACTCAGGGGCAAGTTTATAGCTCTGAGTTCCTACATCAACAAATTGGAAAGATCTGAAACCAACAGTTTAATAAGGCATCTGAGCCTCCTTAAATAAGAGCAGCAATATAAACCCCAATCCAGTAGAAGAAAAGAAATAATTAAAATTAAATCAGAATTAAATGAATTAGAATCCAAAAAAACTATAGAATCAACAAAAGAAAGAGTTGTTTCTTCTAAAAATTAACAAAATTGACAGTCCCTTAGCAAACCTTATCAGAAAAAGAAGAGAACAACCTAAATAAATAAACTCAGAGATTAGAATAGCAACATCACCAGAGAAACAACCAAGATTCAGAACTTTATAAGGGAATACTTCGCAAAACTTTGTACCAATAAATTTGAGAACTTGGCAGAAATGGACCTTTTCCTAGCAAAATATTGAGATGCCGAAACTAAACCAAGATGAGTTCAATCATTTTAACAGCCCCATATCAAGTATTGAAGTAGAAACAGCAATTAGAGTCCTCCCATCTAAGAAAAGCCCAGCACCAAATGGTTTTACAGCAGAATTCTACAAGGCATTCAAAGCAGAGCTCACACAAATACTCCTCCAACTCTTCAATGAAATTGAAAAAGAAAGTTCACTACCGAACTCATTCTATGAAGCCATCATAAACTCTCAGGTCTTCATCCGTCCCTCGAATGACGGATAGGGGCCAAGGAAAGCTGAGGTGGCCGCTCACCCGTTACCCAGCCTCCCTTAGCCTGTGAGATAATCAGACCCAGCGGGTAGTCAAGTTAAGCAAGAAAGCTCATTTATTAACACAGAGCAGGCCCTTTTTAAAAGCAAAAAATGCAGGTGGTGGCGTGGCAGTGGAGGAGAAGGAACCAATCACTGTCAAGGTCATACCCTATCATGCACCTAAGCTTCCACGGGCTGGTAACACACTGAAAATAAACCAAATTGGGCTCTGCCCACTCAACTTCCTCTCAGTGCCATCTTTGGTGCCCATGTGCTCTACAGATTCCCCCTTTTTTGTTTTAATGGCAGACCCACCTCCCAATGAGTTATAATTTTCCCTCCTCTGTAAAGGTTATTTTAACAGGATTACATTGGTAAGAATAGCATTGGCCACTCTGGGGGTTCGAGGCAAGTCTGGGGGGCCTGATTCGCCAGACAAGGATAGATAGGGCCCTCATGCATGATCCAAGAGCCTGTCCCAGTTACCTCACATCCCCACCTAGCACAGTAATAAACATCAGCCCCACCACAGTTAGAAATGTCCAATGCAGTTCAATTAGTTCCTGGGCATATATAAAAGTCAGTATCTTGTAAGGTCATTCTCTTCAGAACATGGGAGAAGCCTGGGTATTGGGAGTTCTACACATGGGGCACAGTGCATCCTCGTGGGCCCCCATACTTAGGCCATTCTACTAAAGTCCAGAAAAACATGGAAAATATAAAACTAACTGCAGACGTAGCAAAGTAATCCTGGGCATCTGGTGTCTTTTAAGTAAGCCAGTTTCTTGTATGTGCCTTTAAGCGAGCACAGGGGTCAAGAGGACCTTTGAGCTTTACTCTCAGCTCCCAATGGCTCCCAACTTCTCCCCCTTCTTTGTTTAAAGAAGTGAACCTGTCTGTCTTAGGTTGGGTGGATTGCCTTGTCTGCCTTACCCGTCATCAGGAACTTCTTCAGGGCGAAGCTGAAGGCCCTGTCTTTGGTTGGTCAGACTGACACCCCTTCTTACCCGTCTCTGGCTGCGATTCTTCTCAAGGGAAATTCATTCTCTTGGAGCTTGATCTTATGTAACTGGCTGGCTAAGCTCATAAGAGTTTTTCAGTGCACGTGTAATGCAAGGAAGGCATAGAAAAACCATCAGCAAAAGCATTACCAGGACAAGCAAAGTCATTAGAAGTCCTTTAAGATTAGTCAAGAATGGGATAGCAGTCTTTGCCACTTCAGAGTCCAGAGGTGGGGCTTGTTTTAATCCAGCTATTTGCCTGTGGGGTTGAAAAAGATCTAAACTGGAAGCATAACAAATGGTGATTGTTTAACAATAAGTATGGATTGAATAATGCTGTTATACAAGCAATTAGTAAAAGGACAATTAAAGCAGGTAACATTAAAATAATTAGCTCCTACAGAAATATTAAATGGTCCATACATAATGACATAGGGTGGTGATCAAAATGAAAGTCAGGCCACCAGGTCAAAGGGACAGCTTCTCTTGTGGTGCTACTGATGATTTCTGCATTGCCAGCGCTGATCACTGCCCAAGTCACCCCTGAGGTTGATGCAGATTCGGTAAGGCCATTGCCAGGACTGGGAGGGTCAGGACAGCCAACAGCTGGAATATCGCCTTCTGCAATTGTTAGAGAACACAAGAGCTTCTCAAGGGCTGGTTGCCCTTGGGGATGGTTAATGGTTATCTTTCCGGCTTTCCTCTTTTAAACACAAGCCTCGGCCACCATAGCCATTTTTCTTGTTGGTAAGTTTATCTTTGTACATCCTCTTGTATAGAGTAAATGGGTAAGAACTTTAGGTTCCTGGCAGGTATCCAAATGGGCGCTGTCTCCCCTATTGGAAAAAACGCATCCAAATCCCCTGCCCATAGTAACTAGGGGGTCAGGTCCTCTCCATTGTTGTGTCAGAGGGTCATTTCACCTGACTTTTACTTGGGGCTTAGAGTTTAGTTGTCCCCAGTGCTTGTGAAATCTGGATTCAGTTGCCCTTTTTGAGAAATTTAAAATATTAATGGTAAACAAAGCTATGGAACTGCAAAAATTTTGCCTGATGGCTTTCTGTAATTGTGATAACTTATTGGGGCATCCTGTCTTTTAGTAGGACAAATAAGGGCAAAAGACTATCTTTAGGGACAGAAACCCATGGCAACATCCAATTGATTTCCCTTTGGATTAAGGTTAGAAAGGCTGGAATATCCAGCAAAGGCTTAAGTAGGGTGGCATGAGCCAGCATTTTAAAAGGAAGTACCTTTTGAATTTTATTGAGGGCTATGGTAAAGCCCCCCTTTTTTAATATGGCAAGAACCTGGGCCAGAAGACCCTCCAGGTGTCCGGGGTCTTGTTGCCCCAGAATTATATCATCCATGTAGGCATAAGCAATGGAGGAATCTAAACCCAGCATAGGCACTAAAATTGTGGCCAAGTATTATTGGCAAAAGGCCGGGCTATTGGCCCTTCCCTGTGGCAACACCATCCATTCAAACCTCCGAGCAGGCTGCGAAATTAAGACAAGGGATGGAGAAAGAAAACTTCTCGTAGTCATCTGGATGTAGGGGATATAAAAAAATCTTTAATATCAATCAAAACTAAGGTATATTCTGAAGGTATAGTGGGAGTCCAGGGCATGCCCCTTAGGGGTTTTTCTACTAGCTCCATCCTTTCATTTACCTAACATAGATCTTGGAGCATATGCCAAGCCTCAGAGGCTTTTTGAATAACAAATATGGGTGTGTTCCAAGGTCTCACAGTAGGGCTTATGTGCCCAAGGTTTATCTGTTCCTCTGCCAGAAGGTATAGGGCTACAAGTTTAGGTTTGGTTAATGGCCGATGCTCCTCCCAAATAGGGATTCTGGTGTAAAACAAACTTGGATTGACAATCCTTTTTCCTATCATATCCCTCCCTGCCCCTGGGGCAGGGTGTAGGGGATGGTTTGCAACCCCCCCACCCCCACCCCGGGCTGCCTTGACAGGGATTGTTGTAAACAGTCCCTCTTAAAGTGCCCCTCCTTCCCGCATTTAAAACAAATCCCTCTCTCTGATGGTCTTGGGGTTCCTGGGCCCTGGGCTCCCGCACCTGGGTAATAGCCTCAGTCATTGCAGATATCTGAGCCTGTAAAGCTAAAGCTAATGATTGGGACTGTTGCTGTTGTGTTCCCACATCCTGCGAGGCCACCACCCTCTGCTCAAGGAACTCTCTCTCAATCCCGTGCAGGCCATGCGATGATCTTCATTCATTCCTTCCCAGACCAGCAGCTTTATGAACTGATCTCAGAAGTTCCCTGCTGGCAGCTTCCAGTGAATGCTCTGTTGGACTCAGTCTACAAACTCAGCTTGAGGCTCACAAGGTTTTTGTTTCACTCCTGCTATGGGGGACTCAGTAGGCACATCATCCAGTTTGTACCATGCGGCCAGTCCTGCCTGCCTCACCTGTTCACGGTACAGGCCAGGTATTTCGGCCTGTTTGATTCCAGTGGAGTACCCTTTCCCCGTTCCTGTTAACATGGCGTACGTAATAGGTATCTCGGGTTGAGCCTGCCATATATTCTTTGCTTGCACTCCGCATTCCTCCTTAAAGAAAGCACATCATTTAATAAACTGAGAACTGGTAAACAGTTTTGGCTACATCCAGACAGTCCTTAGGGACACATGGGAGATAAGCAATATCCTGTAAAAAGTTCTGGGTCCAAGGAGAGTTTGGGCCATGCTCCACCACCGCCTTGTGGAGCTCTTTAGTTTCCCATGGATACCATTCCCAGGGCCTGTTAGATCCTGGTGCCAGATTGACCAGATACACGTGGGGAAGCGAATCCTTTGGCCTAGGGTCCAGGCTCTCAACTGGCCCTTCCCTTCCAGGGTAGGCCTCCGAGTACGTTACTTCCCAAGGCCTTGGCCCCTACACAGAAGGTTGGTAGGGATCTGGGTCTTGCATGGACCTCTTGAAGGTCGAGTATGATGCCGTACCTCCTCCCCAATCGGGGGAATAGGGAGGGGGCCTAGGACTGTCAGGAGCACCTGAGTCAGAGGGAGTAACTTTCACCCTCATTTTGACTTCCACTGTGAATGTTTCAGTGTGTTCTGCATCAAATTTGACCCATTCTTTTTCCTTCTCAATTCCCTAGTCCTGCTTGACTCCTTCTAGGCCTAATGTTGCCTCCTCCTCCTTCTTCTGTGAGATAACATTACACATACTAAGAGTTTCACTTACCCTGGAAGACCATTTAGCCTCAGCTGGTATCTTTTCCTTTCAAGCCCCAGTTTGGGTGCCAGATGTCCGGTCTTCCTCCATCCCACAATTGATGGACGGGGTCTGGGGAAAGATAACGCAGATGCTCACACGTTCCTCAGCCTCCCTTAGCCTGGGAGACATTCAGAACCACCGGGGAGTCAAGTCAAGCAGGAAAACTCATTTATTAACCCAGAGCAAGCCCTTTTTAAAGCAAAAAAAGAGCAGCAAGTGGCATGGTAGTGGAGGAGAAGGAACCAATCACTGTCAAGGTCACACCCTATCATGCACCTATACTTCCTCCAACTGGTTACACACTGAACATAAAGCAAATTGGGCTCTGCCCATTCAACTCACTCTCAGCGCCATCTTTGGTGCCCATGTGCTTTACAATAATCCTCATTCCAAAAGAAGGCAGGGACTCATCAAAGAAAGAGAACTGGAGATCCATTTCTTTCCTTTTTAATTTTGTTCTTTTTGCAAACCCATTTCTTTGGTGAATATTGATGCAAAATTTCTCAACAAAATTTTGGCCAATCCACTTCAACAATTCATCCAAAACATCATACACCACGTTCAAACAGGATTCATTTCAGGGATGCAAAACTGGTTCAATATACGCCAAACAATGAATATAATTCATCCATCAACAGGAGCAAGGATAGGAACCACATGGGTATTTCAAGAGATGCAGATAAAGCATTGGACAAGATCAAACACCCCTATATGATGAAGGTTCTGGAAAAATTAGGAATCCATGGAACATTCCTCAATATAATAAAGGCTGTATAGACAAACCTGCAGCAAGCATTACACTTAATGGTGGAAAACTAAAGCCATTTCCTCTTAACTCAGGAAGGAGACAAGGTTATTCATTGTCTCCAGTGCTCTCCTATCTAGTATTAGAATGCCTAGCTACAGCAATAAGACAAAATGCAAACATAAAGGGGATCCAGATAGGGAAAGAAGAAGTAAAACTCCCCTCTTTGCAGATGACATGATCTTGTATTTAAAGAATCCCACAAACTCCACTCCCAAATTACTCAAGCTGATTCAAAACTTTGGCAAAGTAACTGGGTATAAAATTAACCATCAAAAGTCAGTGGCTTTTCTATATGACAACAATGAGAAAAGAGTGGCTTAAATTAGGAAAGCAACTCCATTTGTAATAGCCCCACAAACAATAAGATACCTAGAATTAACTTAACCAAAGAAGTGAAGGACCTTTATGATGAAAACTTTAAAAACCTGAAAAAGGAAATCAAAACAGAACTTAGAAAGTGGCAAATACTCCCATACACCTGGATTGGAAAGATCAAAATCCTGAAAATGGCAACACTTCCCAAGGCTATCTACAAATTAAATGTAATACTTATCCATATTCCATCCTTATTCTTTAAGGAAATAGAAGAAGCAATCCAAAAATTCATATGGAACAATAAAAGACCCCGAATAGCTATAACGATCCTCAACAGAAATAACAGTGCTGGAGGAATATCAATACAAAATTTCAACCTCTAGTACAAAGCCATAGTAATCAAAACAGATTGGTACTGACACAAGAACAGACCTCAGGACCAATGGAATAGAATTGAAAATCCAGAAATGAACCTACAGACCTATTGCCATCTAATTTTTGATAAGGGAGCCAAAAAAATAGAATGGAAGAAAGACAGCCTCTTCAGTAAATGGTGCTGGCAAAATTGGTTAACTAATTGCAGAAAATTAAGCGAGATCCTTATGTATCACCCTGCACCAGAATCAATTCCAATTGGACCAAAGACCTCAGAGTCAAACAGACACCCTGACAACATTACAGGATGGAATAGGAGAAACCGTAGGACTCCTTGGCAGAGGCCAAAATTTTCTTAATAGAGACCCAGAAACACAAGAAATCAAAGAAAGGCTGGACAAATGGGATGGCATGAAATTGCAGAGCTTCTGCACGGCAAAGGACATAGCTAGCAAGACCAATTGAAAGCCCACAGATTGGGAGATCTTCACTAGCCTTACAACAGACAAGGGTCTCATATCTAAAATATACCTGGAATTCAAAAAATTAAATACACCAACAACCAATCTTCAAAGAAACAACTGCCCAATAAATAAGTGGGCGCTAAAGACTTAAAGAGAATCTTTTGTGAAATGGAAAGAAGGATCGCCAATAGACACATGAAGAATGTTCAACCTGCCTCTCCATAAAAGTAATGGAAATCAAAACAACATTGAGATACCACCTCACCCCAGTTAAAATGGCTATAATCAAGAACTCTAATAACTACAGATGCTAGAGGGGATGTAGACAGAAGGGAACCTTACTGCGTTGTAGGTGGTAATGTAGGTTTGTTCAACCACTTTGGAAAGCAGTATGGAGGTTCCTCAAAACACTCCACATAGAGCTCCCCTATGACCCAGCAATCGCATTTTTGGGCAATTACCCAAATGATCACAAACAAGGCCACACTAAAGCTCCTAGCACGACTATGTTTATTCCGTCCTTATTTACCATAGCTAAGGTATGGAAGCAACCCAGATGCCCCTCAGTATATGAATGGATCCAGAAAATGTGGTACATGTACACAATGGAATTCTATGCCTCCATCAGGAAGAATTACATTGCCCCATTTGTTAGGAAATGAAAAGCGTTGGGAAATTTATATTAAGTGAAGTAAGCCAGGCACAAAGAAACTTAGGTCCCATGGTTTGCCTTATTTGCAATAACTAGTATATATCTGAGTCAAGCAGAAAAAGTCAGATAAGTTGATGTTAGGGAAATGAACCCTAAGTTATGTATTCAAATGCTTTTTTTCTTTCAGGTGATTGTTTCTACCACATTTATAAGATTATTTTCTTTGTTGATTTGTATGTCCCTCCCCCATGGTATAACCCCTGCTTTTTCTGTATTTTAGGTTGGTCCAATTTATGGGGGAGAAGCAAAAAAACAAATAGTTTAAATAGGGATACAGGTGGATACATTACAACAATAAGATATACAAGACATTATGTGCAAAAACGAACTTCACGCCTTTGGCGGGTGGGAGGAGGATTGAGAGGTGGGTAGGGGGTGGATGGGAAGCAATGGAAAGGGGAAACAAAGAAGAGGCAACAATGCTTGATAAAAAATGTATTTGTTATCTTGCCCATGTAATTGTAACTCCTCTGTATGGTATTTTCACAGTAAGAAAAAAATGAAAAATAAAATAAAATAAATTAATGCTTGAAGACCTTAAAAAAAAGAAATTGTAACTCTTCTGCAGGTATTTCCACAATAAAAAAATTATTAATAAAATTTAAAGAAAACAATTAAGAAAATTATTCCAAGGCTGGGAAGGTGGCTCAGTGGTAGAGTGCTTGCGTTACATGCATTAGGCCCTGGGTTCAATTCCTCAGCACCACATAAGCAAAAAGTAAAAAGCCGGAAGAGGCACTGTGGCTGAAATTGTGGTGTGCTAGCCTTGAGCTGAAGAGTTGAGGGACAGTACCCTGGCCCAGAGTTCAGATTCTACACCTGACCCCCTCAAGGCTGGTTTGCTCTAAGACTATATTTCTTTTCTTGTTCTAGTTTTCATATGTTCATAGAAATTAAAATTCCAAAAATTCAATGGATGTTGGCATTCAGGAACATCTTCATAGACACTGATATTGGAGGCCCATAAGTGGAATTGTTTTATTTCATTTATTTTCCCAAATAAATCACCATGACTGTGTATTTTGTTTCTTTTCACTGTTATTGACTCTTATGTTGAGAATACTTTTTTCCTAGCAAAGTAGAGAAAAACAATTTGATTGAGCAAGTAACATATGGCTTTCATAAAATGCAGATGCATATAATTGTGTCTTCTGTCATTTCTAAAATTTCTTCCAGAAAAAGTTACTAATTACTCATGAGATACCTTATTTCAAGGTATTCCAGTTATCACATACACTTTTTGAGTTATCTCTGTATAAACCCAAAATAAACAGAAATCACATCTTCATTTCAAAAACTGTAGTTTACAAAGTGTTTTTAGACAACTCCGAAAATATTTCTAGGTATTCTGCATTTTGTGTGAAGTATTTTTAACAATAGTTTTTTTGCTGACATGTAATTCACATGCAATATATTATCTCCTTTTATTGTATACATTTTAGTGGTTTGGAAGTGAATTGTACAATCATGAGTTTTTCCAGCCTAATTTTCACAAACTTGCATTTCTTCAAATAGAAAATCTGTAAATTTTAGAACAGACATTAAAATAGATATAAAATTTAGTTACAGATATTTGTCCAGCATACATCCTCTATAGTGTGTCTTTTCAAAATTTGTTTTTGTGGATTATTTCTTGGGTCTAACATATACCGTTCCAGTGTACTGTCAATGAACTATATTACCTGTGCAAACAAGTTTTTACTTCTCTATACATTCATAGAAGTATAATGCATGGATCCTATACAATTCTCTTTGTCCTTTTGAAGACTTGAAAACTTGCTTGCTGAAATGATTGCAGTATTATACAAATCGATCTGCTATGTAGAGTATAGCAGTTTCTCCACAAATGCATTAATATATTTTGTGTCATCTTCTTATATAATGGTCACATTAGTCACTTTTCTTTTTCTTTTTTCTTAGATACTAAAGAGGAGCTTATTTCCTAAACTTCTCCTATTGACTATTAATTTACGTATGTTCGTTAAAGAAATATCCTAATCAGAAATAATTTATATAGAATTAGAAGATATAAAAATACTTAAGACTCAGTATCATTGTAGCATTAACATTGTAACATTAACAAACATATGCTATCTGTTGCATTTATTTTCACTTCTGTTATACTGTCCTTTTTTGAAATATGAAAGATTATCAGTTGATGTTATTTAGTTTATTCTTGCTTGTCTTTAGCCACTAATGAGCCTTCTGAGCATCTAGGATTACAGGCATGGCCGATTGGTGCATGTTTGTCTTTCAATATTTTAAGTGTTTTCCTCTTTCTTTTGAATTCAAATATTGTCCTTTCAGGAATTTTGCAAATTCTCAGACTCTTGTTCTCCAACTGTCAAGATGATAAGCATCTATTTGATGGGTAATTGTCTTTTTTATTGTGTTTGATATATTTTTCATGATTTCTATTTTTTTATCCTTCTTAATTATTGCATATGATGATTAGAATATTAAATATATAGACTTCAGCTTTGCCTCTAAGGAGATGGTAGAAGTCAGAATTACTGAGTGTAGGAGCACTGAGGCCTTAGCACCAGTGTCCGGGCTATATTGTGTATCATCTCTTGTCCTCTGGAGAGTACATGGGGCCAGAATTGAGTAAGCTATTCTGAATGTAAGTCTAAGAAGATATACAAAGATATTTATAGGTATATATTTATTTATAAACATATATTTATAGCCTAAAAAGATACATTCATTTATAAATTTATTTATAAATGGTTTAAGGAAGTGGCACTGTAGCTTAAGTGGTAGAGTGCTTACCTTGAGCTGAAGAGCTGAGGGACACAGCGCTCAAGCACAGAGATCAAGTCCCATGACTGACAAAAGAAGAATGTTTTAAAAGATTCTTATAGAGACAGCATTTTGAACTTTATACATAAAAATGGCAAAAAAATTTAGTTGGACTTTGTTCCTATGAGGAAATTTTAAAAATAGGCTTTAAATTATATAGTAATATATTTTAAATGCTAACTAAACAAAAAATTAAAATATAATCAGCAAAGTTTTCCCTAGATGACAGTCCCCTCACATTCAATATAGCAACTATTTACATACTGTTACATATATGTCGGTAATAGATATAACCTTGACGTGATGTAAAGTATAACTTACTTTTTATGACATATTATGCTATTTTCTATATGGGCCTGGAGCCTATGCTGATTTTAGTACACTCAATCAGTTCTGGAAGCCACCCTATAAATACCAAGATGACCATTATATGCTTTTACCCAGACAAATATAGCTACGATAAAGCTTAAATTATAAATTAGGTACAGTAAGACAATAATAACAGTAACTAATAAAATAGAAGAATTGTAACAATATATTGTAAAAAAAGTAATGTGAAATAAGTGTGGAAGTGCACACCTGTAATCCCAGAAATCAAAGTCGAGACAGGAAAATAATGAGAGATTTACGGTGAGACCTTACATCTGCAAAACCAAAAAAGATATTATGTGAATGTGATCTCTTTCAAAATATGAGATTTTTTCCTTTTAATCTTTTCAGAGCACAGTTGAGCACAGGTACCTAACTACAGAAGGGGAAATTACAGTGAAGGGGACTACTGTATAATTAAGTGTTTTGTGAAGAGAAAAATGTATCCTATTTAAAGGTTCTCTTCTGAGAAGAAAACCCATGAACCATTCTTTTGCCTTTTTCTGAAACTAAGACATTTCTCCCCTCCCACCCAACCACCTTCCCACCTAGGTTGTGGAAAGGACAAGCCCTTTCAAACTAGCTTAGCTGTGCCATCGAGGCTTTCCATGGAATTACAAACATGTTTTATTCTTGAACAATCAAGCTTCCTGTAGCCTGTTTCACTCCTATTTTGCTCCCTGATGCCCAGAAAACCCTCCTTTGAACACATATTCGGTATTTTCAGGTGAGTAAGATGAATGACTTCCTTAGAAGAAAATATGAATTTGAGAATTGAAATTGAGAAGGGAAATCAAACTCTCCCACCTTGTTTTTAAATTAATGATCAAATAAAAATGATATGTGCTTACATGCTGAGAGTAAGCAACTATTTTGGGGGGGTGGGGAGGTCCGGTCGTGGGGCTGGAACTCTGGGCCTAGGCGTTGTCTCTTAGCTCTTCACCTCAAGGCTAGTGCTCTCCCACTTGAGCCACAGTGCCACTTCCGGCTTTTTTCTTTTTTGCTTATGTGGTGCTGAGGAATCGAACCCAGGGCCTCAGGCATGCAAGGCAAGCGCTCTACCACTGAGCCTCCTTCCCAGCCCGAGTAAGCAACTTTTGCAGCCTGTGCTAATGAATTTAATCTTGATGCTGATGTGAAATGTCTGCCATGTGTCCTGAACCTAAATTCCTTATATTCTGAGAACACCACTTCTTCAGAAATTCTGATTTGTGCTGTGAATATTTACTTCCTGTAAAATGTAGTTGCTTGGATATTTTGATTTTGTGAAGGCTGGGTGAATTTGATGTTCTTTCAGTTAAATTGTAAGCATGTAAAAATGAATTGAACCTGATTAAATGAAGCTCTTTCTGTCCATTTTCTGTGGTACAGATTTTTCTGATTTAGGAAATCTATATTTTAAGTCATTCTGGATGCCTAACTAGGTCTGTGAATGTGGATGAGTCAATAAGAAATGCAGAATTCGCCACATTGATTTTGGAGCAAAGACTCACAGCTGGTAACTGGGCAATGATTCAGAAGACAGCTGAGGTTGAAGCTATGAACCCTCCTGCCTGTGTTCAGCTCCCAATCTCTTCTAAAACGCCCTCACTTCCCATGCGTTGGTTTCTTTTTCTTTCCAAAAGGTTTCTGGAAATTCATCTTATTCTGGCCTCTTAGTATACCAACATGAGGTGAGTGAAAGCAAGCAAGGGAGATGTGTCAGAGGGATTTTTTTCCGAGTCAGTTGTGGGGCCTGAACTCTGGGCCTGTCCACTGTCCCTCAGCTCTTCAGCTCAAGGCTAACACTTTACCACTTGAGCCACAGCGCCACTTCTGGCTTTTTCTACTTATGTGGTGCTGAGGAATTGAACCTAGGGCTTCATGCATGTAAAACAATCACTTTACCACTGACCAACCTTCCCAACCCCAGCAGAACGATTTTATCTCAGGATACATCACACTTAGGAGCTTCTGGCTGAAAAATATCCCAGAAAGACAAAAGTGAGGAAACACCTAAAAGAAAATGTAATATAAGAAGCTGCAATGCTTAACCCTATAAACAATTTCTTGGATAAGGAGACTCAGGAACTGGTGTCACCTGAGGAGAAGGTGGTAGAAGAGAAAATATTCAGAAGAATGAGTAGGGGTGTGAGGGAGTGGAGAGAAAGAGGCCTAGATTACCTAGAACTCGGACCTGAGTGTGAGCTTAATTTTACTGTGGGAAACCAACCACAATGACACAATAGTTTACAACTTTGATTACTCTCTCACATGCTACCAAGCCTTTTCCAGGTCCACTGCCACTCAGCATGGTGTCCATTCTGGGATTCACTGACTGCTGGGGGTGCCCAGGGGAAGAAAAGAGTGGAAACCACAGGACTAAAGCTCAGTAAGGACACATCATCATTTCTCACATGTCATTTTCAAAGTAAGTTATTTAACAAAGCCTGGTATCAATGGGGATGGGAATACATATTGTGAGCATTATAATAATATCTATTATTATTGTCATAATAATCTAACATGTATTATTTTCACCAAAGGGAAATGGATGGCATTTCTGCTTTTTCATGAGTATGGGACAGGGCATTCTGTAGAATGTTCTTCAATTGGGGGCTCTCTGAATCTTTTCTCCTAAGATTGTGTCTATGAGGTTTCAAGGAGGAGAATTACAGTGCAAAAGTATGTTCTCAAGCTGGGCACTGGGGCTCACACCTATATTCTGAGCCTGAGATCTGAGCATTATGATTCAAAGTCAGCCTGGGCAGGAAAATCCATGAGACTCATCTAAAATTAACCAAAAAGTGCCAGAATTGGAGCTGTGGCTCAAATGTTAGAGCACTAGATTTGATGGAGTGTGGGTGAGGGAAAGCTCTGGGACAGAATCTTGGCCCTGAGTTCAAACCCAGGATTGAGGGATGGAAGGGAAATATACTCTCAGTGCATGAAATCAAGGGTGTATGTCAACATCATTATTGATGATAACTTTGGGGTAGAGTTGATCAGTTTTATTCAGGAAATGATTTGCTCCACTCTTCACTGTTCTGTATTCTTTAAAAAAAAACAACTATGTGCAATCTATACCTAAGAAGTGTGGATTGCACTGATGCATTTGTTACACTTTTTTCTACTTAAGAAATTATACATAAGTAGTGTAAAAGGGTGTTTTTATTTTTTATTTTTTTATTTTGAGGAGTTTTAATTTAATATGTCATTTTGTGAGTACATCTTGGTCAATGTCACCAATTTGATCATTCTTCTCTATCTCTCCCAACCCACCCCCTCAATTTACCTGGTTACACTCTCACACAGTTACGTTATGACTAGATTAGCCTACTGCACCAGTTTTGTAAAGAATTTTCTTCATTGTACAGGCTAGGATGATGAAGATGAGGACTACAATCACAAGACAGCATAGCTATTAGTTAGCATCAAG
Organism: Dipodomys spectabilis; assembly: GCF_019054845.1. Taxonomy (NCBI): domain Eukaryota; kingdom Metazoa; phylum Chordata; class Mammalia; order Rodentia; family Heteromyidae; genus Dipodomys; species Dipodomys spectabilis. The sequence continues at coordinate 624,377 of NW_024870988.1, forward strand.
ATTATTTGACTTACAAAATCTTCACCAAACGAAAAACCAACATGGCCAGGAAAACTAGAAGCATCTGTATTTGTGTGTGTGCTAGTTCTGGGGACTGTGTGCTGTCCCTGAGCTGCTTTGCTACCACTTGAGCCACAGTAACACTTCCAGCTTTTTGGTAGTTAATTAGAGGTAAGAATCTCATGGACTTTCTATCCTGGGCTCGCTTTGAACCACAATCTTCAGATCTCAGTCTCCTGAGTAGCTAGGATTGCTGGTGTGAGCCACTGGCAGCTAGCAAAACATCTATTAGTTGTCCCACTTAAACATATGGAGCAGTAGGTCGAATGATACTGGTGAAATGCAAATAATGATTCCTCTATTTGTTCCTCTCTGGTGTTATGACTAGTGTGATACTGCTCACTCTGGTTTATATAACTGTGCAATCATTGTTCCATTTTGTTTAGTAAAGAGTTTTCAGGACAAGAGAACTGTAAGGGGAAAATATAGGATGAAAATTTTATCTATACTTTTTGTGGCCTGGCAATATCTTCTCAGAATGTTTGCAAGAGGAAATAAGACTCCATATTGACTGAATCAAGTAAAAGACACACATGTGCCCCAGAAGCAGTGCCACAGAAAGACAAAGGGGAAAACTCATCTAGGCTCAGAGCAAAGCAACAGGATAGGTTGTTCAGGTGCATGAAAATTTGTGAAGATTGTCTTTCTTACCATGGAGAGATCATTCAATGCTGGCATTTACAATATGTTCCAGGACTCATATCTGTTTAGGTCTGTTTCCTCTGAAGCATCTTTGATAATGACAGAAAGGAAAATGTAACAATGGCACCTGGTTATGTCTTCTGAAGGAGATTTCAGCTCTCTCCTAAAACAAGTTAGGATTGTAATGAATGACTTTTATTTCCTTAGATAATCCATATTTCATTGCTTGTTTCTATTAAGGTTATCAAATGAATAACTTTAAATTTGTAAGATATTATTATAACAAATATGGAATTATGATTTTTATGTTAATAAAAGGCACCCAGTTTCCATTTAGATAGAAAATATTTGGCTGGATTCCAACTAAAGTTTTACATATCAGCCTCCTGAGTACCTAGGATTGTAGGCATCAGTCACCTCTCCTGGCTGAGACAAATATTTTTGGTAAGGAAAATCACTATGCTATGGAACATGAGGCATGAAAAATGTAGTCTAAAAAGGAATATTTTGAAAGCATTAACAAACTGAATTTATCACAAACTTGCCAGCTTCTGTGAGGAGAAAAATGAGAAAGAAGTTCCAGAGGCATAGAATTGGTGACTAAAGAGAAGTTATTGAATATCTCTTTGTTAGCAGAGCTACTGAAGATTTCTTTTTAGAAAAATTCAGCTTGATGTAGTGGTCCATGCTTATAATTCTAACTACTTATGAACTAGACACTGGAAGTTATAGAAGGTTTGCTGTTGGTATGGTAAAAATAGAATACTGGTACCTCAATATCTAAATCAAACTGGTGCCATATATTGATAAGAGAGACAGAAGTAGGATGATTACAGTTTGAGGCAGAAGTGGACCTTTGTTTATATGTGGATGGTAATTCAGTCATGGAGGCAGGCCTTCATGAATGAGATTTAAATAAAACCAAATAGATTTTACTTCTGATAGTTAATACAGTAAATTACGCAGAAAAAAAATCCTGACTATGCTGGCATTGCAATCTTGGATCTCCAGGCTGCAGAATGTAGAAATAAATTTGTTGTTTAAAACCAATTCAGTCACGGGTAATTTGTCATCGTAGGTCTAAAGGGCTAACAGTAAGCCATCTGAAATGGATTGTTTGTAGGTTTTTTGTTTTTGTATTTTTTTTGTGGGTCATGGGGCCTGAACTCTGCACCTGTGCACTGTCCCTCAGCTCTAAAACTGTAGACTAGCACTCTACCACTTGAGCTTCAGCCCCACTTCCAGCTTTTTCTGCGGAGGAATGGAACCGAGGAATCGAACCAAAGGCCTCATGCATGCAAGGCAAGCACTCTACTACTGAGCTACTTTCCTAGCCCCAGTTTCTCTATTTAATTTTTCCATCTTTCCAGAGGCTAAGGCTCCATAGAGAAAAGTTTTAAAACTGCCCCATTGTCCAACTCTGTCTTCATAAATTTTGGAGTGTAAGGAATGACATCAAATAACTGAGAGACCTAAGACAGGACACTTCATCGTCTTCTGCCTTGCTCATCAGCACCTGGTGCACATTCACACTATGTAATCAAGTCAACTAATGGTAGTTATAATAAATTTAAAAATATATAGCCAGAAAACACTTTATGAACACTGTTGCCCTGTAATCTCATTGGCTCCCATGTCCAAAATAGGAAACAGAGGCTTAAAAAGAGGTAGGTAATTTACCAAAGGTTGCAAAGCTGGTATATTGGTACATTTAAACTCAGACTAATCTAGATCCATACTTAGGCTAACATACCATGTGCATTTATTTCTCTGCAGAAATAAAGGCTCACAGACCTTGCTTCAAGTTCTAGACTCATATGTGCTACCATAATATCTCTATCCTGGGTGCTTTACTGGTGCCCCTAAGTCATATCAGCTGTAGTTCATACATCTGTACCCACGCATATAAAAATTGCTGAGACTTGGGCAACTGTACTTTTAAAATCACCCATGCAGTAATAATGTGTAATTAACAGTATGAAATCCAGGGCTAGAGAATAAAACTTTTATGATGGTGTCAGGCACACCTTGCAAGTCTTTCTTGGTCTCTTTCTTCCCTTCCTTTTTAGTGCTGGAGATTGAGCCCAGGGCCCTGTGCATATTAAGGAAGTACCATAATACCAAGCAATATGGTCATTTCAATCTCTCCAATTTCACTCTCCAATTCACTGCTACCTTGTTCCTGATACATTACGTTCCTTGATCATAATATTTGGAGATTACTGAACTTCATAAGATTTTCTTCATTTTACAAAATATTTGTTTTCTCCCTTCCTATGTATCATGATAAGTAGCAATAATGATTTTCTTGAACTCCCCAGGCAGAGTTCATGGCTCATCATCAGGTTCTATTTTATCATGTATATCATTATATTATTACATTTATAATGACAACTCACTTAATTAATTGTCTCTCTTCTTCAGTCTATTGGTAGACCCATGTCCAATCCTAGCTTTTATATAAACAAGAATAGAATTTTTCTTGTCTTATTTTCCTCTTTTTATCATGGTGCAAATTTTCCTGATCTTGTAGAACTGTTTTTATCCATGAATATTTTTTCAGGAAATTTCTGCATATTGTGCATAATACAATTAAGAGATTTCCAGCCAAAGAAAACAACTCAGAATTCTAGAGGTTAATGACTGTACTCTGGGTTCTTGTGTGCTTGGCACTGGATTTGGCATCTCGGTGTTACAGCAATAAATAACTATGTATATTGAAAGCGGCTTTCTTTTTGGTTTCCCCTTTTGAGCCATATGAAGTATTTAAGGTGCATAGCAAGTTAACCATGGAAGTAAGAGCTGGTAATCTTTTTAAAAATATTTTTATTGTAAAGAAACTGTATAGAGGGTTACAGGGTTACAGTTTCAGTACAGTAATGAGTACATTTCCTGTTAAGCATTGTTACCCCCTCCTTTGTTTTCCCCCTACATTCCATTCCCTCCTTACTTCCCCAACTCCTCCTTCCCCCTACCCTGAAGTTGTGAAGTTCATTTTCAACATAGTGTATTGTACTTTTCATTGTTACAATTGGTCAACCTGTATCCTTGTTTCAGCATTTTGTTGTTTCCCTTCCCCTTCCCAAATAAGAAAAATGTATATACATGATGTAGAGAACTGGAATCAAATACAATGACAACAGAGGATATGTGAGCTGGTAATCTTTAACCTTGAAATACCAAAACAAAAATAAACAATGAATGAAAAAATTTGTTCATAAGGGAACCCTCAGCATTCCGATTAATACTCTGATTCTTCCATTAAAATGAAATATTTTTAGAATCAAGTTCTGATCCAGACTAAAATGCTAATACCCGTGGAAATGATGACATTGAGTTTGTATTAGTTAAATATGCTTTCCTATTAATGAAATACCATGGAAAATGTTTTTACAAAAACTGGATGATAGCAAGAGGGATTTTCGACAAAAGCATTGTAGTGGGTAAGGTGTGAAAAGTTACAAAACTGGAACTGCATGCTGGGAAAAAGAATAACTTTATGGGGAGGAGTAACATACTGTTTTAGATGAGCCAAGTTAATATGGATCATTATGTAAGAAGAAATTTTGTATTTGGTTCTTTCTAACAACTAGCAGATACTTACCTATTTATAAAAATAAATACTAGAATTAAAAATCCAAAAGAACTTTAATGATGCATTTAATATTTTGGAGACAACAAAGATTTTCAGTGATAGGGAGAGTTTAATTAATTATGGAATTTATAAGCACTGGACTCCCATGTAATCATTATAAGTGATGTTCTTAGAACAGTATGAAATTTCTAAGGATAGGAAATATATGAATGATATAATGCAATGAAAAGTCAACTTATAACGTAGGCTCACACCTGTAATCTTACCTACTCACAAGGATGAGATTTGAGTATCATGGTTCAAAGCCAGCCCCCAGAAGAAAATCCATTTCACCACCAAAATGACAGAAATGGGCCTGTGGCTAGCGCTGAGGGAAAAAAAAAGCAGAGAACAATGTGTGGTCCCTGGATTCAAGCTCCAGTTCGGGCAATAAACAAATGAATAATCAAACAAATATATGACCCCAAATTGTAGGAAAATATACGTATGTATATATGCATGTCAGAAGGGTCTAACCGTGTTGTTCTAGTGTTTACATTGTGGAGTTCCAGGTTGGGAACATCACAAACATTTAATTAAAGGAAATCAAATGTTAATTATGTTGGAAATGACTTGTACAACTGGGGAGGGATTGAGAGAGTGAAGGAAAGAGGAAGAAAAATGAGGGAGAGGGTAACAAGTTAGATAAGAAATGTTATCACTACCTTACTTATGTAACTGTAACCCCTCGGTACATCACCTTGACGATAATATTAAAATAAAAAATAAAAACAAAACAAAAGCTTTTATTTATATCATTATATTTAAAAGTATACGTTAAAAAAGTTATAGGCATGTTTTAAATTTCTAATGCATTGCCCCACTCTACTGGAGTATACTGGAATATGTGGAGAATTACTTACACATGAGTTCATGAGTGAGGACCCAAATAAGAATTCCACAAAGAAATGTCAACATGTACCAAAGGGTCCTATGCATAATACCTCCCTTCTACTGCAAATCACACAACCTCCAAAATCCATATAATTTAATCATTTAAAGACAAATGATGAACCAACGTATCCATTTGTAGAAATACATACTTGCTACAAGGATGGAAAAGGGACTGAGACCCAAAGTGAATGATGCACAATTTTAAGGAAGATTCCTAGATAAAGGAATGTGTCCCACACACTTCCAACTGTAAATCTGGGAAAGTCAATCATCTTTGTCATACTAATAAAAACCACAATAAAGCTAACTGTGGGATTCAAAAAGATTGCATGAGAACAAGTGTTCATTGTGACAGCACAGGAACTTCAGTGCAAATTACTATGTTTCTATTTCCTTGTCTTATTCCCACCTCATTCTTCAATTCTGAAGGTGAGATTCTGGGGAGCCAGTTCCCTTTGGTCCAGTAATTAATGAAAGTGAACAGGTGATTGGAGATACAATTTCCTCACATAGTTCTTGGATTCTCATTTTTTATTAAGCTTACGGAGAAATAATGGGATTGCAAAACACAAGAAAGTTTTAACTTTTCCACTAATTTCTAAAATGCCTGCTGTAAGAACAACAAAATTAATGAAAGAAACAACTCAGAGACCATATAAAGGTATTTGTGGTGTATTGATACCAACAGAAATTGAAATGTCACATATAAATACCAATTTACATTTACAAAGCAAAAACCCTAATTCTTCACTGAGCTAATGTGATAATTACACATTTTTATTTTCCAACAAAATCACCATTGAGAATACCACAGTCAATTTCAATCACGGAAGCAAAGCTACAAAGAACTGCTAAAATTTTTACCTTTTCTTTCCTGGAGTTAAGAGGGTTGATTCTGCTGACATTGACTGTTTGATCCTCTTCCTCCTCACAAATAAGTGTGCCTATGTAGAACAATTTATACCTATATCTTAACTTCATGTTTGTCTATCTTTCTGGTTGGATCTTCAGTCTGCTTACCACCTACGGAACATATATAGCTTATGAACATGGACCATGCCTTAACAAGCTAAAACATGGTCTAAAACAGTTCTAACAGAAACATATGTGATAATGGAAATATTCTATATATGCATTGTCTAACAGACTAGCCACTGGCTATATGTAGCTAATAAATCTCAAATGTGAATAGTGTCTGAAAAATTAATTCTTCCAATTTCAGTTAAATGAATTTTTAAATAATAAGATTCATCTACTCACTGTTAACTGAACATCTCAGTTTCCAAATAAGGAAGCTGAAGTGCTCACAAAGGTGATGATAAAATATAATCCAAGTGAAGAAGTTTCCATTAGCTACTAACTGAATGCCTTTGAATATTCTGAGCTTTTCTTTCTTATAGAATTCAGCCATCACTCACCTAGATTGATAGCTGGGAGGAAAGGGGTGGGAGATAAACACAAGCTACTTGGGATACTGAGAATTGCTACTTGAAGATGAGGGTTATGCATGAAACTTTTCTATATTTAGTAGACAGCAAAGTGTGTGGAATCCTGAAGGTAGAAAAATAATGATTGTATTTCAATCAAACAGGTGCTCTGTTTATCAAAATGGGAGATAAGTCAGGCAGGTGAATTCTATAAATATACAAACAATATAGAGAAAAATTGCTACATTCTATTCCATGATAGGCCCTGGCATAAACTTTGGCACTCTGTACATACTCTGTAAATATTCACACACTAAAAAACAGAAATGTAATCCTTTATTACTGTTAAAATACATAGAATATCTTCATAATATATATTTGTGGGCCTATTTTTTTCCCTTAATTTCTTTCACACCTACATTAAGAAATGGCTCTAAGATAAAAGATTCTAGATGTGTTAAATTTGAATTTCATCTATTTCTTTTGTTGAATTGTATTCTAGATAGGATTGAGGGCTTAGGGCTAGTAAAATAATAAGTATTCTCAGCAAATTGTCATGCCTCATTTTTAAGGGGAGCTATGTGTTTATTAGGAGAAATATGTATTGGTCTTGGTAGCTAGGAACATTCAAGAAACAAAAGAAAAAGAACAATTCCACGGCAGTCTCAAGTGTTTGCATATCTTCAAGTGAACACTAGCTGCTCTATATTCCATAGTATATTTGCAAGCTTTTTCTAAGATACTGTCATCCTCCAGGGTAAAGTTCAGGCATGCCTATTGCTCACTATAAAGATCGCAGTTGCTCAAACTCAGAACCCATTGTTTGTATAGGCTTCACATGGCTATATTTACTTCACTCAGTGGCACTGAGGGATGGGAGCGACACTTGAAATATATAAATATTCACATACACACATATCTCACTGGCTATCACTATTACTGTAAAAATTAGGTGCTTTTTGTCTCTGACCCAAGAGCATCATAAATCATCTAACATCCATAAAGTGTGACAAGTTCATTATTAACTTGCAAATAGGTTAAATCTCTAGCTTCACACAATTATAAATACTCATATGAAGAAAAATACATACCTAGAGTTTTGGTGTGCTTCTATATTACGAAGGTCTCAAATTTCATCTTATTTGCCAGGAGGATGCAAAAATGCTTGATAGGAAATGTACTCATTACCTTGTCATGTAACTATAACCCCTTTGTACAGTATTCTTACAATCAAAAATGTACAAAAAGAAAAAAAAGAAATTGCAAGTCACGTATTTCCATTAAAACTAACTAAATTTAAGTCCTGTAACTTTCTACAGGTTTTTAAGGACCAAATAAATTGTGGGTATGTCCCAAGGCCTTTATGAATAGCTCAGAGAGAGAGATCCAAAAGTGGCAGTAGATAGGTGACCAGAGCATAATTATGTATCTTTACTTCACTGTTACCATAGCAGGAGTGCAAATCAATATGATGGTTCGTAGTTACAGGACTGGAAGACATACTGGAAACTGACATCAATGAAGGGTCATTCATTGTAGGAAAACATAAATCAGGATGCACCAAAGGTTGCAATCAACAGTGTACAAAAAAGCAACACAGAATTGAATATAAAGTTATTGCAAGTATATATTTGATAAGAGGTTCACATCAAAAATGTATAAAAACATCATTGCAACGACACACAACCTGATTTTACAATGTGCAAAGAACTCAGATGTTTCTCCAGAGAAGACAGTGTTAACAAGCCCACGAAGAAGGTGTTTAACATCACTAATCACCATGAAAGTGTAAGTCAAAATAATGAAGAAAATTACCACTTCATATGAATTAGGTAGGATAACTACAAAAAAATAAAGTAACAATATTGACAAAAGTGTGGTAAAATTGGAACCGTTCTATAGGAAACAGAATGGCATCTTTTCAAACAATTAAAGACAGGATTATTCATACCTGTAATCCTAACCACTCAGGACAGGAGTCTGAAATCCAAGGATTACGGTTCATAGCCAGCCTGGGCAGAAAACTGGAAGTGGATCTGTGTTTTAAAGTGGTAGAACTCTAGCCTTGAGGAAAAGTTCAGGGACAGTGACTTGGCCCTGAGTTCAAGCCCCATGACAAAAAAATTAAAAAAAAAAGAAAAAAAGAGAGTTTTCATGTGATCCAGTGACTCCATTTCTGGCCATATAATCTAAACATCTAAAAGCAAGGTCTGGAAAAGATCTTGTACTCATATTCATTTTGTACAATACTCAAAACATGGAGGCAATCTAGTGGCCATCAACAAATGAATAGCTAAAGCAAATGCGGTTTATACATACAGTGGTATATTATTTCAACTTTAAAAAGAATTATGGGGCTGGGAAGGTGGCTCAGTGGTTGAGCGCTTGCCTTGCATGCATGAGGCTCTGGGTTCAATTCCTCAGCACCACATAAGAAAAAAGGAAAAAGCCGGAAGTGGCACTGTGGCTCAAGTGGTAGTTTGCTGGCCTTGAGGTGAAGAGCTGAGGGACAGTGCCCAGGCCCAGAGTTCAGGCCCCACGACCGAACCCCCCCCCAAAAAAATATTATGTTGTGACATATACTATATTATGGATGAATCTTTAGAAAACTGCTAAGTGAAAAAAGCCAGTCATAAAAAGACCAAATATTACATGATTCTACTTATATCAGTAGTTACATTGAACAGTATAATTGATAGAGACAGAAAGCAAAATTATACTTGATGTGTACCTTGAAGCAGAGGAGAGTGGAAAATTGTTTTAATGAATAAAGAATTTGAAACTTGGAGAATGTAAAGAGTATGGACATTGAGATTGTACAATATTGTAAATGTACTTATTACTACTATGTTATATTCTTAAAATGATTAATAAAACCTGGGAGAGAATTCTGAAGGGGTTAAACATAATCATGGTACATTGTATGCTATGTGGATATATCAAAATGAAAAATCCACTTATTTAAGTAAGTAATGCTACTGAGTTGAAAAAAGACAATAAATTTTAAGTTAAGTGTGCAAGTTTAAGTCAGAGGTCTTTGCTTCTTCAAAACAGCAATTTAGACATCGAATTTCTCTGTCAACATAGTGTTGATGGGACATCACAATGTACAGTGCCCTGTGAGTAAGAAGTGGTTATGTGCCACTCAGAGGGAGTTAAACCACTTCATCTGGGTAGTTACGGATAAGAAGTAATGGTTGGAACTGGCTCCAACATGGTGGGAATGAATGATGCAGCAAAAAATACACAACCTTTTCCTACGAAGCTTTAGGTGCTAACACATATCTTTTTCTGACTATGGTCTGGGGAGTGTCTTTCTACTTCCCATCCAATCAAAAGTGTTTTCTGTGCTTGTGCTCTGAGATGGGGCATCCAATAAGGAAAAATTCCCTACTCATGCTCGGAGACTAGGAAACCAATTATGAGACACTATGTCCCTCTTTTCGCTAGGGAGTCTGCTTCACTGCTCTGTTTTTGCTTTGAAGAAGAGACTGTTGCACTGCTCTCTTTTCGCTTTGAAGAAAAACTGCTTTAAAACTGTTCTGCTCTCTAATTCTTTAAAGAAAACAAACAAACAAACCCGAGACATAGACAAAACTGTTATTCTGAAGATGTTGCGTGGAGGGAAGCCTTGAGCTTCATCTTTGAGACTAGATTTAGAATTTGATAACTTAGGTGCTGTGGTTTCATATTAATCTGAACCAGGCTAATATCTGCATTTTCTCAATTCTTCTAACTAGAATCTCTAAAGTATTAGGAAAAAACCAAACAAACAAACAAATAAAAAACAGCAAGAACCTTATATTAGGCTAGCAAAGGCTCCAGAAATTCTCAGATTTCTAATTTTTTCTTGCATGAATCTAATAAATGAAAATTTAATGCAGCAAACTAGCATGTTTAAGGTGTTAAATTCTGTAGAATATGGTTTCTTTTCTTCCTCTTATTCTGAGATAGAAATTGATCTATTCTAAAGCCAGAGGATATGTTTTCTTCACAAGCTCAATTAGGTTCGCTGAATTTTGCTTTCTTAAAAATTGCTTAACTCCTGTAAGAGGGAATTGAAGACTGCAAGGCAGGAGGGATTGAGTGTGAGATGTGGGAAGTGTTCTCATACTCTGCATCTAGAGGGCTAGAAAATATGATGATCTGCTCATTGCCTCAAACAATTCAGAAAGTGGCTTGCATTTTCTAAAACCTAAATCTAAACTTTCACCTTCTCCTTCCCACCAAGAATTCCCCCTCAGGCTTCTTCTTACCATAATGTCTTGGCAGCTTAGAACTGCTTTGCCTCAGAAATGAGGCATCAGAAGTGTGCCCTGTGGTCAGCCAAGCAGCTGGTATCTGATTGATTCATCTATGGCTCTGAAAAAGCTGCAGCTCAATCTGTGCTCTGTGCTCAGGGTTCAGTAAGCGTGCTTAAGTCCATAGCTACGTGCTTCCAGAGAGCAGACTTTCCTCTTTCTATTAGCGGTACAAGACAGGTTCTTTATAATGAAGCAGCCATACATAGCTGTAGGTTTCATAACCACTTGCTGAGGCGAGTTTACCTAAGGGAACCAAGGCAATATGCAAATAAGGGGTTTTCACCTGGAAGCTCATAAGCCTCCATTCCAAAAAGGGAGTTGCACTAGCACAACTATGCTTATTGCAGCATTATTTACCATAGCTAAGATATGGAACCAACCCAGATGCCCCTCAGTAGATGAATGGATCAAGAAAATGTGGTATATATACACAATGGAATTCTATGCTTCCATTACAAAGAATGACATTTCCCCATTTGTTAGGAAATGGAAAGTCTTGGAAAAAATTTTATTAAGTGAAGTACCAAGCCCAAAGAAGCAAAGGTCCCATGGTTTCCCTTATTTGTTATATCTAGTATATGTATGAGTCAAGAAGGAAAGATCAAATAATGGTATGTTAGGAAAATGAACCCTTAGATAAGTATTTAAATGTTTTTTTTCTGTCATGCATTTGTTTCTAACTCATTTATAAGATTATTTCTTTATAGCTTTGTATGTCCCTCCCCCACAGTACAACCCCTGCTTTCACTATATTTGATGTCGGTATAATTTGTGGAGGAGATGGGGAAAAACAAGTCATTTAAGGATACAGGTGGACCCGATGCAAGTATAAGTACAAGTCGTCATGTCAAAAATGAACTTTACAACTTTGGTGCGGGAGGGGGGGGGCGGGATTGGGAGTGCGGGGGGAGGCTGGGAAGGGATGTGAAGGGTAAACAAAGGAGGAGGCTGCAATGCTTGATAAGAAATGTACTCATTATCTTGCCCATGTTATTGTAACCCCTCTGTACATTATGTTCACAAAAAATAAAAACTTAAATTAAAAAAAAAGGGAGCTGCTTATAATAAATTCTGTGTGGAAATGGACTGTGTAGGAGTTAGAATAATCTTTTTCTCTGAAAATGATGGATTGAGGCAAAGCATTGACTAAGCATAATCATCTTCCACAAAGCTATATAACTAAAGTATATCCTGTTACTAAAATCATTCTAGGGACTTTAGGAATAGTTTAACTCATAAAGCACAAGCTGAGTAAGAATTTTCTAACAATTTCTGGCCTGGTTGTCCTGGTTTAGTGGATTGCTCTGAAACTGTTAACCCCTTTCAAAATAACTAGCTGTGCTTCAAAAGAGCCAATACAGCAAGATTGTGAACACAATTTGTGATCAATACCCGAAGTAGTAACTCATTAGGGGTATAACTTGGGCAGACTTCCTACTCAGAGTGGTTGCTCCCTGTCAATAACATGCCCTTTAACAGGACTAAACTTTGCCATGCTAAGTTCCTTTCAACTTGGTGGTCTTTCTAGGGATATTGGGTTACAGTAGGGGAGTATTCCCAACAATGTGGGGACTAGTCCAGGATCCATGTTATGAAAGGGGGATGTAGGGAGACCCTCAGGAGGAGACACAACCTGACTTGTTGAGATAGCTCAAGGTTGGGTTATACACCATCGGTTGTGGTAAAGGAAGGAAAGTGTATCAGCAATTTCAGGAAAGGGCCCAAGGAAGCACCTCAATAAAAAGTAATCTAATGCATCAGCCATGAGAGGAAAAATTGGACTAGAGCATACTACCTGGTTGGTTGGGGATTTTTATGGGCTGAGTGTGTCTTAGGCACAAAGAGAACTTGAGTCTCAATGTGTGTTTTCATTCTCTGGCCCAAGAATAAAAATGTGGGAGCTGGAGGAATCTATTGTTGAGAAATCTCCAGTAACGGGAAAGTTAAATATGAGAAGGGTGCACAAGAAACTTACAATAGGGAGGATTAAGTGCACCAAAAACTGAAATCACAAGAGACCTGCTAAAATGGGGAATAAGAATTCTAGGCCTAAGGAACCCAAGAAAAATGATCTAAGGACCTGCTTCTGATAATCCATTGGGAGAATGTTGACAAAGGTCTGAGAACACTATTAAATAATGGATGGTTTTCATTATGGAGCTCCATAATGTGCACTTGTCCAAACAAAAACTTGTTATGAATATGTGCTTGCATGTGTGTGTTTTAAATCTTATATCCTGAAAGGGGAACTCAAAAAATTCCTACTCACTAAACTCCCTCAGCTGCCCACTTTGCCTCTGAAGCCTGGATTGATCCAGGCTTGATTGATCCTCTAGCTGATCCAAGGATGTATGGCATTGAATCTTAGTTTCAGAAGCAGACTCTCTGGGTAGACTTAAAATTCAAGTCAAAAACCAAGTGCCAGTGGCTTGCACATGCAATCGTAGCTACTCAGGATCTGAGAATTAGAGTTCAAAGCCAGCCCGGGCAGGAAAGTCCTTGAGACTCTTTTCTCCAATTAACCACCAGAAACTGGAAGTGGTACTGTGGCTCAAGTAGTAGGGCTTTTGCCTTGAGCTCTGGGCCTGGGTGCTGTCCCTGAGCCCTTCAGCTCAAGTCTTATGACGAAGAAAATAATGCTTGGGTGAAATGGGTTAAATATTCTGCCCACCATTACTGTTAAGATTCTATGGCACAGAAACCAGATAAACAAGTGGTCCACTTCCTACTATGATGAACCTCAGATCCCCAAGGGCATGGATGCATGATCTGTCAGTCAAACACGGCCTGGGGAAACTTGTAAGGCCCTGCTATTGCTGTTCACAAGAGTATGGATCTAAGACAAAAACCCTGTCTTCCCAAGCCAAATAAACCCCTTGCTTCTCTAGGTACGGGGAAGGATAATTGGCATTTCTGGGAAACTTATCAAGATGCAGTGAAATCCAAACCTTGAAGAGATGAGCAGTAATCACTAAATATAGCCATGGGAGATGTTTAATGGTATTGTGGAGGACCATTGTTGTAGACCTTCCTGGCCAACTAGAGTAGAACCTGTACTTTGGTTCAATTGGCCATCCCTTTCACCCTAGCATTTCATCCACCTGTCCATTCTCAAACATTTTATACTAGTTAGGAGAGACCCTTCCCTAGAGGGTCATTCGTATTTCCTAATTACTTAGGTGCTTTTCAGGATCACCCCCAACTAAGTTTCCAAAAAGTTCAAAGCCTGAAACCAGACAGCACCTTATGAATCAGTTTTATTCTTATGATTAGTATAAATAAAATATTTTTGGGGTTAGGAATATGGCTTTGTGGTAAATTGCTTGTCCAGCATGCATGAAGCCCTGGGTTTTATTCCTCAGAACCACATAATCAGAAAAGGCTGGAAGTGGCACTGTGGTTCAACTGGTAGAGTGCTAGCCTTGAGCAAAAGAAGCTCAGGGAGCACCAGGACTGGCAAAAATAAAATATAGAGTAGAATAAAATCAAAAGAGATTTGTTAATTATACTAAAATTTTTTTAACCCATAAACTAAATGCTCTAGTAGGATGGCATGGGAAAATTAGCTCTAGAAAGAAACATTACCTGACAAGGGAAGAGCTTCTGTGGTGATTGGAGACCAAAGCTGCACAAAGACCTTTTATTTATTTATTTTTTTGGGTCCAGTCATGGGGCCTAAACTCTGGACCTGGGCATTGTCCCCCAGCTCTTCAGCTCAAGGCTAGCACTCTACCACTTGAGCCACAGTGCCACTTCCCGCTTTTTCTTTTTTGCTTATGTGGTGTTGAGGAATTGAACCCGTGGTCTCAGGCATGCAAGGCAAGCACTCTACCACTGAACCACCTTCCCAGACCCTGCACAAAGACTTTACAAGGTTTGAACATTGGCAAGTGAGTTAACTAAAAACTCAGACGAAGAGGTGGGAAGGTGGTTTAGTGGTAGAGTGCTTGCCTTGCATGCATGAACACCTGGGTTCGATACCTCAGCAACATGTAAGCAGAAAAAGCACTGCGGCTCAAGTGGTACAGAGCTATCCTCGAGCTGAAGAGTTGAGGGACAGTGTCCAGACCCAGATTTCAGGCCTCACAACCGACAAACCCAAGAACAAAGAAAAGAAAAAAGAAAAAAATATGGGCACTGGTTGCTCACGTCTGTAATCCTAGCTACTCTGAAGGCTAAGATCTGAGAATGGTCATTCAAAGCTAGGCAAGGCCGGTAAATTCTGTGACACTCTTATCGCCAATAATCCACTGAGAAAGCTGGAAGTGGTGTTGTGGCTCAAGTGGTAGAGGACTAACCTTGAGCTGAAGAGCTGAGGGACAGCACCCAGGCAAAGAGTTCAGTTCCAAGACCTACCAAAAAAAAAAAAAAAAAAAAGGTAAGTTACAGCTAAAGGGTTTCCTACCAAGAGGGAGGAAGGGTTTCCTACCAAGAGGGAAGGAGTTTTGGGGGTTTCTATCTAAGAAGAATGCTAGTTTCCCTTCTAGTAGGCAGGGGCATTGCCTGCTAGTAAGGAGGGTGTTACTGATAAAATTGGTCAAAACATGATTCAGTTTCATAATGCCCAGATAAATGTCTAATGTTTGACTTGTGAAAACATCCTGCTTGGGGAACTCCAAACACTCTTAATGCCCTTAAAGTGACCATGCTTAATTCCAGGGCCTCAATGGGCCCTCTAGTTAATCTTATGATATGACTGCAAATTCAATCTTGGAGCAGACACTCTGTGTATGTCTTCCAATTTTGAGTCTACCCAGATTCAAATTGAGACTGAATAAGTTTGGTAAATACTGTGGTGATTCTGTCCACATATGGAGTACTGCTATGACTGTGTGGCAGGGAGGCCACACAAGAGGTCCTATTTGTGCTATCATGGAGCTCAGACCCCATGTGCATGAAATTCATGAGAGGTCAGCAAAATGTGATCCGAGACAACTTGGAACACCTTGTTGCTCTTCTCAGAAGCAAGAGTCTATTCCAAAAACCCCTGAAACTGATCAACTCCATTCTTTCCAGGTCAATTACCTGGCCAAAATTGGACATTTCTGAGAAACTTACCTGGATGTAGTGAAGGCCAACCCTTTGAGATGAGCAGGAAGTACAAATCGTAGCCAGGGGAAAAGTCTGGTGGTATTCCATGAGACCACTATTGGAGATGTTACTGGCCAACTGGAGTGGAATCTGTGCTTTGGTTACATTGGCCAATCCACCCCTGACCATTTTCAAACACCTTAAATTAAGGAGGGACTTCTTAGTTAGCGGGTCATTCAAAATTCATATTTGAAAATACAAACTCCATATTTACAAATTTCATATTTACTTAGGAGCTCCTGAAAATTTCCCAAAGAGCTTAAAGCTAGAAACCAGAAAAAGCAGCTTAAATTAGTTTTATTCTGTTGATCTCCACAATCTATGATCTCCATAATCGAATTATTCCAATATGTGCTTTTATTAATCAGCAGGATTTGTTTATTGGAAATGCCACCATGTAAAAGTAACTAGGAGCCACTGGTAGAATTGAATGGGAAAAATTTGGTCTAAATATAATACTTGACCAGATAAGATGGTGATAAGTGAAATGAACCCCAACATAGGGGCACAAGGGTTTTTTTTACATTTCTTGCTATTGTTTCTAACATATTTATAATGTTTCGTGTGATTTTTGTTTCTTTGTATTCTGTGTCCCCAAAAAACAGCATAATACCTGTTTCCAATGTTTTTGATGTTGGTGCCCTCCATCTTGTATACACACTTCTCTAGTTTGGAGAGGGAAAGGGAAAAAACAGAATACTTAATTAGGAATACAGTTTGACCCATTGTAACAATGAGATGCACAAGACACTGTTGAAAAACAAACTTTACAATTTAGGCGGGGTTCGGGGTAGTGTATAGGGTAGTTTTGGAGCTTGGAGATTAGGGATGGTAGGGGACATATAAAGGAGGAGGTAACAATGCTTGATAGGAAATGTATGCTTTACCTTGCTCATGTAACTAACCCCTCTGTACAGTACTTTTACAATAAATATATAAAAATGAAAGAATAAATATACTTCAAAGGTAATCTGTGTGGTGGTTGGAGGCCAATGGTACAGAAAGACTTACAAGGATTGAATATAGGAAACAAATTACCTAAAAACTGAGATGATACTGAGTATAATCCTAAATGCTCAGGTGGCTGAATTCTGAGGATCTGTTTGAAACCAACCCAGACAGGAAAGATGAGACTTTTATTTCCAATGAAGGTGCAAAAAAGATACTACTGGAGTTGTGGCTAAAGTGGTAGCCTTGAGTAAAACTGCTCTGGGACAATGCCCAGAGCATGAGATCAAACCCAAGACCAGCCCCCAGTCACTTATAAAAAAGGTTGTGTGTCTGTGTGTGGTGGCAGATCCCTTTACTAGTTTGATGATAGAGCAAGAATTTTAACAATGATTCATGGTCTCAATATTTACCTCTTTAGTAATTGTTTTCATAGTAATGTGTGCATGGGTGCTTTATCTCTTCTATAACAGGTTTTGTTCAGTGACTGACTGAAAATCTGCCTTAATCAAACCCTTTTTAAAATCAAAATATCTTATTGGATACTGCTGAATAGGAAAGTCAATTATTATTGTTTGGAAGAAAAGAAAGCAAAACCAGATGGGAGAATTGTAGAAGTTAAATCTTGAAGTGCTTGACTGATATAAGCACTGCCCTTGTAAAGGTAGTCAAAACCTTACCAATGCTATTTTAGAGAATGCTAGGGGCTAGAGACATGGCACTAGTAGTAGAACACCAGGTGGGTAAAAGTTGGTTATTTTTCATATGGCCAGGTGTTCGGATTTGGTTGATTATTAAAGCTTTTGACTGGTTTGAAAGGGGTCAAAAGTTTGAGCCATCATGAAAGATGATCCCAAAGCTCAAATTCATGGGAGCCAGTGGTGGGCTGCCTATCCACTGTGCTTATTCAACTTGGACATGTGACAGGATGTCTTCTGCCAGAGTAAACTTTGCCTTGCTGAGATGGTGTTTGTAGGATACCTTAATTGCTCCCGGTATTTCCAACACAGATCTTCTGTGCCATTCATGAGGGATTCTAGGAGCCCCTCATAGGAGACACATCCAGACGCCCTGTTGAGCCAACCTCCTGGATGGTCTAAACATGCCATCCTTGGTAGCTGATAATGGACCTAGGTATAAAATTAATCGGCAACATCAGGAAAGTCACAAACAGGCACCCTCAGAAGCAAGCAACCTCAGGCATTGGCCTTGGTAGAAAAAAATGAAACTCTGTATCCTGTTTTGGTACTTGTGTCTTTGTAGGGATGGTGTATGAGAGAAGTGTGTTAGATTCAGGCTCTTAAAATCTTTCTAAGAGTCTTGATCTGCAAATTCATTTGTCCAGATAGGCAGAGTGAAAAGTTGGAGATGGAGTCATCTCTGAGAAAAATCTCTAATAATGGAGTCGAGAAAAGGGAGGAACAAGAAACACAGTCTGAAGGGCAAAAGAATTCTAAACTTAGGAAGCCCAAGAAAATTGGAGTTAAAAAGCTTCCCTCAGACATTTTTAATATTGTCTTCTTTTAGGGAGAATGTGGGGAAAGATATGAAAATATGTGTTAAGGTTGATTTTTATTTTTGAGCTTAATTTTAATGTTCAGTT
Organism: Dipodomys spectabilis; assembly: GCF_019054845.1. Lineage (NCBI taxonomy): Eukaryota > Metazoa > Chordata > Mammalia > Rodentia > Heteromyidae > Dipodomys > Dipodomys spectabilis. The sequence continues at coordinate 642,980 of NW_024870988.1, forward strand.
GGTAAACTATATCCTCTATATCCCTGTCTCTGTGTAAATACCCATAAACATGAAATATAAAGTGATTTTGATAAAAAATAAAAATGACTCAGAAGAAATGATAAATGTAAAAAAAATCTTCACAGGGATGGTTAGGTGGTTCAGTAGTAGAGCGCTTGCCTTGCATGCATGAAGCCCTGGGTTCGATTCCTCAGCACCACATAAGCAGGAAGTGGCACTGTGGGTCAAGTGGTAGAGAGTTAGCCTTGAGCTGAAGACCTGAGAGAGAGCGCCCAGGCCCAGAGTTCAGGCCCACTACCTGACCCCCCCCTCCCGAAAAAAAAAAAAAATCTTCACAGAAGCAAACTCTCAGAGATATTTCATGACTTTGACAAGGATAAAGTGGGTGAAGTTAGTATAAATATAAAGTATGACAATGCACAAAAACATAAAAAGATAATCATATATTTCATTATATAACCCAAAGCAGAAAACAAATGTTGTTTAGATGATTTTTTAAAACCCAGTCTCTCAGGTACTGGGAAGGTGGCTCAATGGTAGAGTGCCTGCATGCATGAGGCCTTGGGTTTGATTTCTCAGCAATATGAGGCCTTGGGTTTGATTTCTCAGCATCACATAAGCAGAAAAAGATGGAAGTGGTGCTGTGGCTCAAGTGTTATCACTAGCCTTGAGCTGAGGGACAGCACCCAGGCCCCAGAGTTTAAGCCCCGTGACCAACAAAATAAAAATAAAAAACAAAACAAAACACAGTCTCTTATTTTTGTTGCCTCAACTCTGTAATAACTCTGCTTCAGCCTAGGGCTAACATTTTAAGTGTGGACATTTATCAACACTCCTGAATCAGACTCTATTTGATCATTTTTAAAATACATATTTTGTTCTTAATTTTCATCTTTATAAACTCACATGCACCTATAAAAAATGGTATGGCCATCCCAATAACCTTCTCAAAGTACCTCCTAATGACAATTTACGAAAAGTTCTATTATATTACAACAAGGAAAAAATGCTACAAATAAAGAAAAGCAATAATTTAATATTAATGATTAATAAAATAAAAAACAAAACAATTACCAGTGTTTTCAGTATTTGAAGTGTACTACAAATTAGATTTTATTATTGTCATATTTCTTTACATTTAACACTGGCTAAGATTATGATGTTCAACAAGAATGTTATAGGCTATGAGTAGAGTTTAAATCACCCACTAAGATGACCATTTATAGTTCATCTCATAATTTGTATATGGCTTATATCATCATTTGTTCCTCACTAACATATAAAGTAAGGAAGGCCTACAGTTTTAGCAGAAACTGTGTAGTTAACATAGTCAGCTCTTTATTCTGCTCCTTTACACAAAGACTTTGCAACTTCTCATTAGTAAAGTTTCTATAAACTCTGAAATGTACATACTTAGCAGTATTTATCTGCTACCATAAATCTTAAATACTTTATAGAAAAGTATTATGACCTACCAAACAGTCCCAGTTTTGGCATATATAAGCAAATTCCCAAAATTAATATATTTAAAACATTAAAACTTTTAACAAACCTTAACACTTGCTGCAGTGTTCATTATGACAGGTCCCTTGTATAGAATAATTGAATTCCTCATCCTACACATCTCTTGCACAACAAATATCTGGAATTATTTTGTTTTTGACATGTCAATCTTGACTTTATTCTTAAATGTGTATTTATGTAAGAAGTACATGGTTCTAAAATTCTTTTAAACTTAGTTTTTGTTGAATTGTCTAGTTTAAGAAAATCAATTACAATTTATATATAAAAAATTTCTGTGCTCAATTCAGCATCACATATACTAAAACATTGGAATGATACAGAGAAGATTAGTATGGCCCCTCCACAAGGATGACAGGCAAATTCCTGAAGCATTCCATCCCCCAATTTGTTAAGAAATGGAAAGACTTGGAAAAAAAATTAAGTAGAGTAAGCCAAATCCAAAGAAACATAGGTCCCATGGTTTCTCTAATTTTCAATAACTAATATATGTCTGGGATAAGCAGAAAATGTCAAAAGTTATGTGTATATGACCAGATAAGGTTATGTTAATGGAAATGAACCCCAAGTTAGGGACACAAGTGGTTTTTTCTTGCTATTTTTTCTCACATACTTATAACCTACAGTGTGGATTTTTTTTTGTTTCTTTATATGTTCCTCCCCCATGCTATAACACCTATTTTCACTATATTTGAAGTTGGTGAGCCTACATCTTGTATATATTCTCCTCTAATTTGCTGAGGGGAAGGAAAAAAAAACAAAATGCATAAATAGGGATACAGGTTGACCCATTGCAACAATGAGATTCACAAGAAACTATGTTGTAAAGTGAACTTTACAATTGAGGCGGGGAAAGGGAGGAGGTTATTGGACTTGTGGAAGTGAGAGGGAAGGGATGGTAGGGGAACAATAAAGAAGGAGGTAACAATACTTGTTAGGAAATGTACTCATTACCTTGCTCATGTAAGTGTTACCCCTCTGTGCAGTATTTTTACAATAAGAACGTATAAAACTGTTCTGAGATGGAAGAGTTTATTTCCTTTATTTTACTCATATGATATCGTTAGCAAAGAAATTCATGAAAAACTCCGATATGAAGGTATTTTGAATAAATATGTGTGTTAACACACGCATGTGCTCAAGCACTTGCATGTGTGTTGGCATGCTCAGAGTTTGAAATCAGTGATGCTGAATTGAGCACAGAACTTTTTATATATATATAAATTGTAATTGATTTTCTTAAACTAGACAATTCATCAAAAACTAAGTTTAAAAGAATTTTAGAACCATGTACTTCTTACATAAATACACATTTAAGAATAAAGTCAAGATTGACATGTAACAAACAAAATAATTCCAGATATTTGTTGTTCAAGAGATGTGTAGGATGTGCATTCAATTATTCTATACAAGGGACCTGTCATAATGAACACTGCACCAACTTGCTAGGCCTTTTCTCTCTAGATTGGTGAGCTACTAAATGAGCTACATCTCCATTCTTGGCCCTTTGCTAGTTCATTAAAATTTTTGAAAAATAATTTCATGAATTTCTTTTGCCCTGATTGGCTTCCAACTGTTAGCCACAGATCTCAGGCTCCTGAGAAGATATCCCGAGTAGTTAGGATTACAGGTGTGACAAACAAGCAAAGGCTTTCAGAATAACGTTAAAAGTAGAAGAAAATTTACTTCAGAGGGGCACGTATTAGCATCTCCAATTTTAAAACATTTTGGAGTGGTTATTTATGATTTTTTTTATTTTTGGATACTTATAAGAGGTAGGTGATGATATTTAAATTTTTAGTACTTTTTAAAAAGGGTACTGGAATTGTGGGACAGAAGAAATTTGCTTCTCTTTGGACCTCAATGTATAAGCTCAGCTCTGTGCATGATAAAACAATGTCTCCAACACAATCTGTGTTGAAAACAAATGTGACAGAAAACAATCACCATGGGCAATATTTAGTATGCTATTATTTCTTGTACAATATGAATATTGAATTGAGAGTGTCATAGAATGGAGAGATTTTTATCTACCTTTTGTGTATTGCTGAAAGACTTTCAGAAACTTTGACTCATTTCCTTCCTCACTGTATGTGTCTTTAGGCCATGCACTTACTGCTTTTAATTACAATTTTTCCCAACACTAAAATGGTAATAACATTAGCATGATAGCATATGTTATCTTAACAATTAAGGGAACAAAAGTGGGAAATACTTAACATAAACTTCTAGGAATGAGCTTTGAGTTTAGCCAGCAGTCTTTTTAAAATACTAAATAGAATGTGATAAGTAGTACAGAAACCATTACATGTAGTGAGCAACCAGAAGTAATATCTATTGATCATGCTCTGCTTCCAAGGAGGCCAGGTGGATAACTTCTCATGCTGTAAATCAAATTGGTTATCTTATGTCTTGATAGTGTAAAAATATCAGGGACAGGATGATGAAGGAATGTTGTAGACTGAGGTGAAATCCATATGAAAATGTGCAAAACTGATAAAACATTAAAATATCTGAGCAGTATATTGTGTTTTACAACATTTTAGTTACATCGCAAAGATAAAGAAGACATAGAAGAATAAATTCTTTTTTTGTTGTCCTATCATAGGTCCTTAGAAGGATGAACTCTTTCCTCATTCTTATACAGGCATCATCGGATGAGAGGAACTGTATTTTTTTTTGTTTGCTTCCTTCCATTTATTCTTCAGTTTGAAATCTGAGCTACTTGAGACTGAAAGAAACCAAGGGAAATTAGAAAAACAGGCTTTGGAAAGAGCAATCAATGTAAAATAAATAAACTACAGCCTTGTAACAGGTCTAACTAAATTGAGTTATATAGTGTCAATTGTTAACAGAAAATGATTTAAGCAATACCATGTTTTTGAAAACTGAAAAATGTTGGGAGTTGCTACATTTTTTTTCTTTTCTACTACCTTGAATTAATTATTGATCTGGTTTAGCGAGATTAAAGATGAGATTAACCAGAAACCAGATTAAAAATGGACAAAAGTCTGAATAGACATGTTCTCCATAAAGCCCTGAAAATTTCCTGTGGGTTTACAAAGTTGTGTTTAATACAACTTCTAAGCTGCCTTAATACTTTTTGAGCAGAAGTCATTAGAGAAATATAATTCAAAATTACTATGATACAACTTCATAAATATTATAACTCATCAAAAAAATCAATGGAACCAGTTATGGTGGTAAAGTCTTGTAATTCCAAGCATTTAGGAGGTTGGATTTAAGTCTAATGCCAGTATAGGGTACTGCAGATAGTAAAAAACTGCCCTTTATTATCTTCGAATAAAAGGTAATAATTTTGGTGAGAGTGTGGAAAAAAGGAAATTTTCTACACTATTGGTCAAAAAACAGGTTAGTATCCTCGTTGTAGAAAGTAGTATGCAAGTTTCTATAGAAATCCAAAGTTAAGTTGAACCATCAATCATGTGATTATTTCTCTCTGGGTAACTTTTAAATATATCTGTAGTTCATTTTTATTCACATTATTCACAAGAGCAGCCAAGATATAAATTAATGTTCAGTGTTCAACTACAGACTAATAAAGCAACTATGATACATGCACAAATACCTTTTTCTGTTTCATTCTTAAAATAACAAGAGATTGCTCCCATTAGCCACAACTTACAATGACCTGAAAGACGTATTCAAAATGAAGAAAAATGTTGTGTTCTGATCTTTGTAAACACACACACACACACACACACACACACACTCATCAACATCAAATATTAAGACAGAATTTTTTAAAACAAAATAAAGCAAAGTGGAACTTCTGTGGCATTTAGTTGACAATGTAGAACATACTAGAAATACAATATGAGGTATAGAGTTGAAATGTACAATATGAGGATACAGGGGACAACACTGGCCTTACATAGGAATGAAGCTAAGTAAGTGGGAATTGTTCTTCCTAGTAGGGGTTGCTCTTTTAGTTGTTCTTCTTTCAGTAATGGATAAGATGAATGTAATACTTTCAATATACCTCCTTGTTTGCAAAAATGATAACAAACAATATAGCAATAATGTTGCACGCTCAACATAGAACAAACAGTCAAATTAAAATACATGAGATTATCCTTGATGTAACTAATTATTAGAAATAAGGGAATCCATGGGAACTATGTTTCTTTAAGTCTGGCTTATTTCACTTAATATGATTTTTTCCAAGACCTTCCATTTCCTTACAAATGAGGTGGTATCTTTCTTTCTGATGGAAGCATAGTATGTGTGTATGTGAGTGTGTGTGTCTCATTTTCTTGATACATTCATCTACTGAGGGGCATCAGGGTTGATTCCATATCTTAGCTATGGTAAATATTACTGTGATAACCATAATTGTGCTGATAGCTTTAGTGTGGCCTTGTTTGTGGTCATCAGGTTAAATGCCCAGAAGTGGGATTACTGGGTAATAGGGAGCATTATTGTGTACATCAAGGATAATCTTAGTAGATGAGTAGAATAGCTCAACAGATATGTACATATGACCCTATAAGGTGATTCTAAGTGAAATGAACTCCAAGACATGTTCTTTGTTCTTGTTGTTCTTAATGTACTCCATGATTTCTTTTTATCCTTTTGTGGTTTCCCCACCTATGGTTTATCCCCTGTAGTCACTGTATTTGATTTTGATACCCTGTGTATTGTAAATATGTTGATCTGAACTGGGAAAGGGGAAGGAAAAAAAAACAAAATAGTGAGACAAAGGACAAAGGGGGAACCTATGCAACAGTGATACTCACAAAACAATAGGTTGGAAACGATCTTGAGAGGTGCGTTGGGAGGGAAGAGGGAGAAAAATGGGTGAAGGGGTAAAAAGTTAGAAAAGAAATTAATTCATTACCTTAATTATGTAACTATAACCACTCTGTACATTACCTTGACAACAAAATTTAAATAAAAAATAAAATAAAATATATGAGAGCAGCAATACAGTCGGTGGGACTAGGGGAAACTCTGTACTATACAAAGCAAAGTAGAACAGCTGTGGAGAGCAGCAATTTGACTTCAATGTAGGAAGTAATAAACTAGCATACAGATTTTCAGATCATGTCAGTCATTAAAAAGGGAAAACAAGATGCATAATCAGCAAACCAATAGAGATAAAATAGAAAACTAAACAATTGAGGTGAAGAGATGAATTGGATCAAGAATAAAAAATGACAGAATTAGAAAACAATAACAAGATGGTAACTTTAAAAAACATTACCGTAATTCTATTAAATGTTGTTTACATCACAATTTGTTAGAACTATAACTCAAATCACAGTTTGATAGTATATCATTTGAAAAATAGTTTACTTATAATTGATTACTTCATATTGAATGTTTAATATATAATTTTACTTTCTGCAGATGTAGAAAAGAAAAAATGAAACTAATTTTTAATAAATTAATGTAATAATTCAAAGTGTATCCTACACGTAGCACTCATCTTAATATGAAAAAATAAATTATTGCTCATGACTCGATATTAGGTGGAAGGGTTCAGAATTGTAGTAAAATTCACACCACACAATACAGGAGGGTATGACTCCTCTAGGGCCAAGGAACTGGGGGATGAGAAACTGGTTTGGCTAGTACCTCAATGTTCTGTGGCATTATCCTTGACCTGGCTATGTCCCCTTTGTGTAAGTTCACTTCTTAACCCAGTTCTGGCCACACACCCGCCACTTGTGCTGTGGAAGTGGCAGGAGTAGAAGTGAGATCCAGAATGACCAAAATCTGGATTTATGGCCTGATTGGGGTGTATTTAAAAAAATCTTAGAGCTGAAACTCAGACTTTGGCACTGTCCCTGAGCTTCCTTGATTCAAGGCTAACACTCTAACACTTGAACCACAGCCTACCTTTCATCTATTTTAGTTTAGTAGACAGAAGTGTCTCACATATTTTCCTGCTTGGGTTGGCTTCAAGTTGTCGCCCTAAGAGCTCAGCCACTTAAGTATCTAGGATTGCTGGTATGAGCCACTGGCACCTGCTAAGGATGTGTGTGTGTGTGTGTTTGTGTGTGTGTGTGTGTGTGTGTGTGTGTGTGTGTGTGTGTGTGTATTTACCAGGGCTTGAACTCAGAGCCTCAGTGGTATGCTTTAGCTTGTTTGCACAAGGTTGGTGCTGTACTACTTGAACTACAGTAGCTCTGCTACCCATCATTTTGGCGATTCATTGGAGATAAGAGTCTACCCAGGCTAGCTTTGAATCTTGATTGATCCTTAGGTCTCAGCCTTGAGTAGTCAGGATTATAGGCATGAGCCACTGGCACCCAGCTGCAAGGCTGTGTTTTCATAATCTCTTCTGTTCTAACAGCTGTCTTGCCCTGGCCTAGATCTCTGACCTCCACATCAGCTCCCAGCAGCCCCTGACTGTGTGAAGAACATAAAGCTCAAACCTGATCCCATTTCTTTTTTCTCAGGGGAGAAGGTTATATTTCATCTGAAGTCAGGGTTAGGAGGGGTAGCTGTAGATGGGTGCTCAGCTGGAGAGAGGTAGTCTGTTTTAGCCAAGAAAGAAACTGGCCAGTTGGTAATAGCTCATGCTCTGATATTCCTAGCTCCTCAGGAGTCTGAGATATGAGTATTGCCATTCAGAGGCAGCCCAGCTAGAAAAGTCTATGAGAATCTCTTCTGCAAATAACCACGCAAAAGCTGGAAGAAAAACTGTGGATTAACTGGAAGAGTGCTAGCCCTGAATGAAAAAAGTGAGGGACAGAGCCCAAGCCCTGAAATCAAGTCCTAGTCCCAAGATGCTCATGCACACACTCACAAAAAACACACACTGAAAGGTGGTTATGATGAGCTGAACTAGAACTGGAGTCAGTCATGAGGCATAGTCACAGTAAACTCTCAAGAGATACATCCATGTACAGGCCCACAGGACCATGGGAAGGACACTACTGATGCTTATTTGTAGTCGGCCCACAATTGCAGAACTTCATCTGCCCCCTAGCACTGGTGAGGAAAGCAGGCCTCAGCCCTCGGACTCCAGGGCCAGCGACTGCTACAAGCAGCAACCAGCCAGCTGTGAATTCCTGAGCCTACAATTCTTTCATAAGCCAAAACTCAACACCTGCCCAAGGTGTGCCTGACAAATTCACACTCTTGTGATACCTGCATGAGTGGGCATTACCTGGTGTGATATCTTGCAGCTTCTGCCCTCCTGGCCCAGAACCGTGGTCTGAGATGTCAATTTACTGCTCAGATCCATATTACACCCATGACAGATGCCATTCTGATTATCTCCATGCCCCAAGGCTCATCCCTTCTCGGGTACTGTGGCTTGCTCTATAGGTAATGGCCTCCAAACAGGCTTCTCTCAAGACTTGTAGGACACCTAGACATTGGGAGACCCTCAGTAGCTGGAAAGTACTCTGCCTAGAGCAACAGAGGGCGGTCAAACATGCCAGGTGTTGGTCATGGGGCTTGAACTCTGGGCCTGGGCTCTGTCCCCAAGCTCTTTAGCTTACCACTTGAGCTACAGAGCCACTTCCAGTTTTCTTGAGGTTCCTTGGAGATTAGAGTCTCCTGGATTCCTGCTTGGGCTGGCTTTGAACCGTGGTCCTTATATCTCAGCCTCCTGAGGAGCTAGGAGGACAGGTGTGAGCCACCGGTGCCCAGCTGATCTAGCCTTTCACCCCCAATAGACTAGGAGCTCCTGAAAGCTTTTCTGTATTATATCTGTGCCAGTACATGGGCTTGAACTCAGGGCTTGGGCTCTGGTCACTTAACATTTTCCCTCACGGTTAGCACTCTACCACTTGAGCCACAGCTCCATTTCTGGCTTTTGGTAGTTAATTAGCAAGAAGACTCTCACTAACTTTCCTCCCCTGAGCTGGCTTGACCCAGGATCTCTATCTCAGTCTCCTGAGTAGCTAAGATTTACAGGGGTTGAGCCACTGGTGGCTTTGGACTAGAAGCTTTTCTTAAGCAAGCTTTATTCCCTGTGTTTGCCTTGACTCCTCCATGCAAAGGAGGTCTGAGGGTCAAGAGTTGTGAAAAATAAGCTTTCAGCCACAGGAAATGGCTGGGGTACCTGGTAAAAAGCAAGCTAATCTTCCCCCTGGGCCCTATTCTGGGACCCGACCATGTACCCTACCTGTGACTCAAGTACAAACCTTCACCCAACCTTGAATGTCCTCCCAGACTTGTCTGAAGCCACAGAACCTTTATCCCACCCACACCATCTGCTCTACACACACCTCAGGACCTTTGCCCATGTTGGACCTTCTACCTGATGACCCTCTGTCCTGAATCCAAATCTTAGAACTCCTGTGGAATTTTGCACTGGTTATATCACCTCGTGGAGCAAGTCTTTTCTTCCCTTCTCCCTCTTTTTTTTTTTTTTTAATATTGAGTTGCTAGAGATGACACTTTTGCAGGCTGACTGGCAAATGTTCAATCTTGGTGTGTGTGTGTGTCTGCATGGGTGTACCAGTCCTGGGGTTTGAATTCATGGCCTGGATGCTATCCTATCCCTGAGCTTTCGTGCTCAATGCTAGCACTCTACTACTTGGGCCACAGCTCTACTTCTGGCTTTTTGGATGTTTAATTGGAGAAAAGTGTCTCATATAGGCTTTCCTGCTTGCAATTGGGATCCTCATATCTCAGCCTCCTGAGTAGCTTACAAGGGTGAGCCATCAGCACCTGCCATCTACCCTACCTCTTACCTATAACCTCGGTCTTCCTCTGAGTCCTAGAAGAATATGTCTCACCAGGCTCACTTTTTTTGCCAGTCTTTGGGCTTGAACTCAGGTTCTGGACATGTTTCTGAGCTTCTTTTGCTCAAGGCTAGCACTCTATCACTTAAGCCACAGTCCCACTTTTGGCTTTTTCTGTTTGTGTGCTACTGAGCAATCAAACCCAGGGCTTAGTGCACGCTAGGTAAGCACTCTACCACTAAGCCACAATCACAGATCAAGGCTCACTTCTAACAGGAATTATGAGGGTGAGATTGATTGGCATACCCCTTTCGGCATAGATATTGTTGACTATTTCATGTCTTTGCCATGATTTGGGACTAGCCTGTGACTCAGCAATGAGGAATGATAAATGAATGATATCCACCATTCCCCAGAGGTCTAGTCTCACATTCTACAGAGAGATAGAGAATATGGAGCCAGAAACTTTGTCAACTCCTACAGTATAGGTACTGTGGTCTCCCTGAAGGAAGTGGCTTGCTGCTAGGTGTCCCATCGGACTTCAGTTATTAAATGGTAGAAAAGGATACTATGTTCAAGCTGCCAGCTCAGACTTAGTACAATTCAAGTCTTGTCCCAGCTTCCCCAGGTTGGACGGCTGGGCATGGGCAACCTGCTGAATGCCCATCATCCATCCATACACAGAGACAGGGAGTTATTGCCTCTTTTTTTTGGGGGGGGGGGGTGGACAGTTCCGGGTTTGTACTATGAGACTAGACCCTGTCCGTGAGCTCCTTTGCTCAAAGGTAGTGCTCGGCCCTTGAGCCACAGCCCAATTCATGTTTGTTTGTTTTTTTCCTGTGATCTCTTAGAAATAAGAATGTCTTGGACTTTCCTGTCCCGGTTGAATTCAAATTGGCATTCTCTATATCTCAGCCTCCTGATGAGTTAGGATTACAGGCAGGAGCCCCTGGATCCTGGGTTTCTTTTCTTCTTGTTCTTTTTTGTAATCATAACAATCTGAAATCTTCACACTGTCATTCCAATGGTTTGCGTTATAAGTAAACTACCCAAGCCTAGAGTTCGAATGCCAAGACTGCCACCCACAAATTGAAGGTGATCCTGACAAACTCATTCCTATTAATGTGAATGCTAATGGAATGTTATAAAAGTAATAATTAAATTTGCAATTAATTCATGATTCTATTTTAGAATGCCACATAAAAATTATTGGATTTATATCTTCCATTCTAGCACCATGGTATGATTCCCCTAATGGAAGCATATTGACTAATTTTTAATCAAGGCTTTTATAAGTATTCAAACATGATACTTCATTAAATGGAAGCATAATTTGCTAACTAATAATTGGTTTTATATATATTATCTAATATCCTCAAATTCCCTCTCTCTCTTCATATATATATATGTATGTATGTATATATCTACACACCAATTTATCTCTCTATCTATATTGGGTACTCCTGTGGCTTGATCGCAGGTCCTCAGAACTTTCTGGCAGCTCAGTTTGCTAGAGGCTGGTGTGCTAAGACTGTGACCCCATTTATGGCCATTGTAGGACATAAGTTGAAATCCCAGCATGTCCAAAAATTTATTCGTGTAGTAAGAAGCCAATTTTGACACTTTTTTTTCCTTTTCTGTGAAAGTCCTGGGTCTCAGTATGATGTATAATCCATATGCAAATATATCCTATGTGATATGATGTAATAAAAGAACTGTTATATGTGTAATAATACTAAATAAATAAGGGTAATAAACATAATATGCAATAAACCCATGTATGTAAATAGATCTCATATATTAATATTACTTTTTCCAGTGCTGGTGCTTCATTTCAGGCCCTGGGAACTGGTCTGAATTTCTTGTCTTCAAGGATGGTGGGCCTTTCCCCTTCATCCACAGTGCCACAAAGTTATCCAGACCCTGAGTTCAAATACAAGGCCTGCCAGAAAAATAGTGCAAATTCCAAACCATGGAATTACTATTATTATTATTATTATTAGCCGAGCACAGGGCTTGCTCTCAGGTCTTGATACCTCTGCCACAGCCAACTCTTGGATCCTAGGACCTAAGTTCAAATTTTGGGGTTGGCAAAAAAAAAAGAAGCATAAAACTGACAAGTTCAAGAAGATGGTTTTACTTTAGTTTCCTTTGTATTGTGACCATCCTGGATGTAAATGACAATGCAAAGAAAGAGTACATGACCTTGTATTGCTGATGTTTGGTGGACTATTAAGGAAGCCATAGCCGAAACTGGCAACTTAGGTGTGGAGGACGAATCCTGGGATTGCCACTAGTGAATGGCAGAGATTCTAAGAAACCAAATTCTCAAGTACATCCATACAAATAGAATGTTATAAAAGTAACAACTAAATAAGTAGTTAGTGTTTGATTATATTATAAAATTATACACAATATTTATACTACCATGACTAATTTTCAATTTGTTTGATTATATTATAAAATTATACACAACATTTATACTACCATGACTAATTTTCAATTAATACTTTATTATGTATGCAATCATGATACCTAAAAAGGGAAGGCATAATTTCATTCCAATAATCGGTAGCAATATCATGTATGAATTTTCATAGTATACAGACATCTCTCTCTTGTTTCATGCATCTATCTGTCTGTCTGTTTGTCTGTCTATCTATCTATCTGTCTATCTATCTATCTATCTATCTATCTATCTATCTATCTATCTATCTATCTATCTATCTATCTATCTATCTATCTATCTATCTATTTATCTACCAATCTACACATTTATCTGTTTATACACTTGTTACTACTGGGACTCAGTATTAGAGTGCTCGCCTAATACGTATAAAGCCCTGGGTTTGATTCCTCATTGCCACATGCACATAAAAATCCAGAAGTCATGCTGTTGCTCAACCAGCTGAGCACTAGCTTTGAGCATAAAAGCTTAGGGACTGTGTCTAGACTCTTACTCAAGATCCAGGAATGGCACCAAAAAAGATAGAATGTTCTGACTGCAACTATATAAGGATAGGACTGCAAATACTTCATCACAGAGCAAGCCGGGAATCTGGTGCTGACAGCTGCCATCTAACCTGACTTAGCCAGAGGTAAATTGCTGCAACTCAGATCCACAGAACCAGATGCTGCTGGCTCACTCACCCCATCATCCAAGATCCTGGGGGACTGAGATCTGACACTGGTGGGTTTAAAACCCAGCGCTGGCAAGAAATCTGTGAAACTCTGAGCTGTGGCTCAAAGTGTTAGAGTTCTAGCTTTGATCAAAAGATCTTAGGACAGTATCCCCAACCTTTCAGTGCAATCCCCGTGGCTGACTCTACCTACCCAATAAATCCCACCCCTCTAAATCATTAGATGTGAACTTTGTATAGTTTGTGATGTGTTTATGAAAGAATGGTGATACTAATGGAAGCACCCTAATTCTAATGACAGCGTGTGAGATACAGCTATGTGATGGGTCCTTCATGAGGTGTTGTGTGCTAAGTCCTTCACGGGGTACATTCTTTCATCTGGTCCTTGTAAGAGCTCCACAAGTCAGATGATTGTGCAGATGAGAAAATTGGGGCTCAGATATCCCCATGTCAGGGCCAAAAGGATGTATGTACCTAACTCTATTGAGTTGTCTCCTGCAGACAATTGTTTTGGTTTATTTTTCTCAGTCGTGGACCGTGAACTCAGGGCCTAGCCACTGACCCTTCCCTGTTGGGCTCATGGCTAGCATCTTACCATGTGGAACCAAGGACCCCTTGCAAAGGAGTGTTACAGTCTAGGTGTCTGTAGCTGAGGTGTGTCATCCTGTCTACTCAGCAGCTGAGATGTAATAATCTCAGTTCCAAATTATCCCAGACACAAAGGTTCCCATGAGACTATTATCTCCTATTCACTACTTAGAAACTTGAAGTGGAAACTGGGTTCCGGCGACTCACGCCTGTCATCCTGGCTACTCAAGAGCCTGAGAGCTGAGGATCACAGCCTGAAGCCAGGGTGGGCAGCAAAATCCTTGAGAGGCTTCTCTCCAGTGACCTACCAAAAATCTGCAGGTGTGCTGTAGCTCAAGTGGTAGAGTGCTTGGCTTTAGCTGAAGAGTTCAAGGACAGCACCCAGGACTAGATTTCAACTCCTCCAATTTCCAAGAAAAGAAAGAAAAAAACCTGAAGTGGACTGCTGGGAATGTGTCTGAGGAGTAGAGTGCTTTCCATGTATGAATCCCTGGGTTTGATTCCTTAGTACCACATCACTAGAAAAAAAGCCTGAAGTAGCTCTGTGGCTCAAATGATAGAGTGCTATCTTTGTACAGGAGAAACTCAGATACAGTGCTCAGGTCCTGAGTTCAAGCTCCAGGACAAGTGTATGCACACACATACATGAACACACACACACACACACACACACACACACATACACACACACACCACAGATACCAGAAATGAAGCTGTGACACCAAATGGTAAAGCACTGAGCTTCTGTTCTCATCTCATGGTCAGCACCCAGGCCCTTTGTTCAACCCCAAACCTAGCCACCCAGGACCCAACTAGGAGAGGTCAAAGGTTTCAAAACCTGATGAGCTTCACCAGCCCTAAATGACAGGAAGCATTGTTCTATTACCCATGTGCTTAGATTTTGCAAACTTCCAGAAACCTAGTAAGGCACCATTGCCGATAATGAATCATTTTATTAGGTTCAGATCCCTTGTTGTCTGACAGAAGGACCATTGAATTAATTGTAGCAGTTTATTTCAAAACTGAAACATAGTCTAAAAAAGACAGGATGAGTGCAGAGAACTTGGCCTTCCACAGAAGGTGGCACAAATGAAGGCTTCCTGTCAAAACAGAGCACTGGGGAGAGAGATAGATTGGGGTACAAAGAGGTCTTTTTCTCTTGGCCTTCAAAGCCTGCCCACACTCATCCTCACTAATTGCCCCGGATGAATTGTTTGTTACACAGTTGTACAGGAGTCAAGCTTTTTTTCTACCTGTTCCAACAATGAGACAGAGTTTCTCCAGCAGCCTGGGGTGAGGAGAAAACCTCAGGCTACCCTGAGAACAGTGAGGGAAGCACCGGAACATGCACTGTCTTGAAAAGACTGTCTGTGCTATGAAATCATTCTATTCAAAGGAAATTTCCTAGTTGGGTGCCTTTCATTATAGGGACTCTGGACCTTCACCAATAGAAATGCATGATACATACCTGGGGAGACATGGAGTTACTTGTTTTTTGTTTGTTTGTTTGTTTGGCATGTCTGGGGGCTGTATCATGAGCCCAGGCACTGTCCCTGAGCTTCTTTTGCTCAAGGGTAGCACTCTTTCTTTGAGCCACAGCCCCATTCATGGCAATTTTTTATTCCTGTGATCCCTCAGAAATAAGAGTGCTGTGGACTTTCCTTTCCAAGCTGAATTCAAACAGGCATTCTCTACCTCTCAGACTCCTGAAGAGCGAGGATTACAGGCAGGAGCCTCTGACACTTACCTTTCTTTTCTTCTTGTTCTTTTTTTTTCATTGTGATGAACTGAAATCTTCACAGTGTCATTCTAATGGTTTGCATTTAGAAGTAAACTACCCAGGCCTAGAGTTGACTGCCAGGACTGCCACCTACAAATGGAAGAAAATCTGGAGAAAATCTTTCCTATTCATGTGAATGCTTACAGGAATGTTATAAAAGTAACAATTAAATTTGCAGCTGGTTCATGATTTTCTTATAGAATGCCACACAAAAAGTAGTGGATTATGTCTTCCATTCTAGCACCATGTGTTATGATTCTCCCAATTAAAGAATACTGACTACTTTTACATTAATACTTTAATAAGTATTCAAACATAATACTTCATTAAATAGAGGCATAATTTATTAATAATTCATAATATATATATAATTTAATATCTTCACATTCTCTCTCTCATATATATTGCAAACTATACATCTATCTATCTATATCTATATTTATATCTATCTATATCTATCAATCACTACTATGGCTTGTTCCCAGGTCCTCAGAACTGACTGGCACCTCAGTTTGCCAAAGCCTTTTTTTCTACAACTGACCCTTTCATGAATTGGGCATTGTGGGCTGTAAATTCAAATCCCAGCATGGCGAAAATTTTATATGTGGAGTTAGAAGCCAATTTTGAGACATGTTTTTTTCCTTTACTGTGAAAGTCCTGCTCTCAGTAAGATGTATAATCCATATGCAAATAGATCCATGTGATAAGATGTAATAAATGAAATAGATGCTATATATATACTAATACTAAATAAAATAAAAAAAATAAGGGTAATAAATGTCATAAGGATTAAACCCATGTATGTAAATAGATCTCATATATGGATATTATTTTTTTCAGTGCTGGGGCTTGTATTTGGGCCCTAGGAACTAGGCTGAAAATCTTGTCTTCAACGATTGTGAACTTCCTCTCCCCCACAGTGCCACAGAGTTACCCAAACCCTGAGTTCAAATCCCAGGCCTGCCAGAAAAGTGGTGAAAATTCCAAGCCAGGGCCTTAATTTTATTTTGGCCGTGCCTGGGGCTTGAACTCAGCTCATGGCAACTCTGTCTCAGCTTCGATCATCCTAGGCTGGTGTGAAGCCTCAGGACCCACAGCCCATCCTGAGATCCTAGGACCCAAGTTCAAACCTTGGGACTGGCCAAAAAAAAAAAAAAGGAGAAGTGCAGGGAAGGTGGCTCAGTAATAGACGGCTTGCCTTGCATACATAAGGCCCTGGGTTCGATTCTTCAGCACCACATAAGCAGAAAAAATGGAAGTAGTGCTATGGCTCAAGTGGTAGAGCGATAGCCTTGAGTTGAAGAGTTGAGGGACAGCACCCAGACCCATAGTTCTGGCCCCAAAACTGAAAAAAAAAAAGAAAAAGAGAGTGAAATAAAGGAGAAGCATAAAACTGGGAAGTCCCAGAAGGCAGTTTTACATTGTTTTTCCTTTGCATTGCAACAATCCTCTAAATGACAGGGCACAGAAAGTGTACATGACCTTGCTTTGCTGAAGTTTAGTAGACTCTCAGGGAAGGCATAGCCAAAATCAGCAACCTAGGCCCCGTCTGTGAATCCCAGGACTGCCACCTATGAATGGCAGTAGATTCTAAGAAACGCATTCTGATATATATCCATACGAATGGAATGTTACAAAGAAACAATTATATTAGTAGTTAGTGTATGATTATATTATAAAATTATACACAATAATTATAGTACATTGACTAATTTTCAGTTAATACTTTGTTATGTATTCAACCATAATACTTAAAAAAAGGAAGGAATAATTTATCGATAATTGGTAGTAATATAGTATATATAATTAACTAATATACAGACATTTCTGTCTCGTTTTATACATACATACTTACATATATATATTTCTATATGTGTATATATATATGTATATATATATGTGTGTGTGTGTGTGTGTGTGTGTAACAATCTACATATCTATTTCTACACTTGTCATTCCTGGGGCTCAGTTGTAGAGTGCTCGCCTAGAATGTATGAAGCCCTGGGTTCGATTCCACACTATCACATGCACAGAATATGCTGGACGTACTGCTGTCACTCAAGCAGTAGTGCACTGGTGTTGAGCATGAAAGCTTAAGGACTGTGTCTAGACCCATACTCAAGTCCCAGGACTGGCACCAAAAACAAATTAGAGTGTTCTGACTGCAAGTATAGAAGGTCAGGATTTCAAATACCTCATCACAGAGCAAGCTGGGGGTCTGAAGCTGATGGCTGCCATCTAACCTGACTTAGCCAAAGGTCAACCATAGAACCAGATGCTGCTGGCTCACCCCTTGCTGCGTGGGGGATGAGATCAGACACTGGTAGGTTGAAAACTCAGCCCTGGCAGGAAGTCTGGGAGACTCTGAGCTGTGCCTCAAAGTAGTAGAGCTCTAGCCTTGAGGAAAATACCTTAGGACAGTACCTCCAACCTATGAGTGTAATCCCAGAGGCTGATGACCCTCCCCACAAAAACACCCATCTAAACTGTTAGATGTAAACTTGTGTGGTTTGTGACGTGTATCTGAAAGACTGTTAATACTGATTAAAGCACCCTAAATCTAATGACAGTTTATGGGATACAGCTAGGTGATGAGTCCTTCCTGAGGTGCTGGGTGCTGAGTCCTTCATGGGGTGCTGGGTCATTCATGGGGTACTGTGTGCTGAGTCTTTCACAGGGTGCTATGTGCTGAGTCCTTCATGAGTTGTTTACTTTCATCTAGTCCTTATAAGAGCTATACAAGTAAGATGATTGTGCAGATGAGAAAGTTGAGGCTCACATATGTCCCCAAGGCAGGGCCAAATTTATGTATATACTGAGCTCTAGTGACTTGTCTCCTGTAGGCAATTGTTTTGGTTTAGTTTTCTCCATCATGAAATTTGAACTCAGAGCCTAGGTGCTGAATTTATTCTTGGGCTCATGGCTAACATTCTATAATGCGGAGCCAAGAACCCCCTTGAAGCAAATTGTCATGGCTTAGGTGTCTTTAGCTGAGGTCTATCATCCTGCCTGCTCAGGAAGTTGAAAGTCTCGTTTCAAAGCTATCTCAGATCATGGTGCAAAGCCAGCTTGGGCAGGAAATTCCTTGAGATGGTTATCTCCAATAAACCACCAGAAAGCCTGAAGGGGCACTGTAGCTCAGGTGGAAGAGCACTAGACTTGAGCTGAAAAGATCATAGACAGCACCCAGACCCAGACTTCAACTCCTCCAACTTACAAGAAAAGAAAGAAAGAAACCTGAAGTGGAGTGCAGGGAATTTTTCTTAGGGTTAGAATGCTTTGCATGTGTGAAACCCTGGGATTGAATCATCAGTACCACATCCATAGAAAAGTTCCACATCCCTGAAGTGGCACTGTGGCTCAAGTGGTAGAGTGCTGTCCTTGTACAGGAGAAACTGAGGTACAGTGATAAGGTCCTGAATTCAAGCACCAGGACTGGTGTATACACGCGTGCATTAGTGCGCACGTGCACGTGCAAGCACAGACACACACACACACACACACACACACACACACACACACACACACACACACACACATAGGCACCGTTGCCAATAATGAATTATTTCATTAGGTTCAGCGCCCTAATTGTCTTCCAGAAGGACTCTTGAATTAATGGTAGTAGTTTGTTTCAAAACAGAAACATAGTCTTACAAAGACAGGATGAGTGTAGGGAACTTGGCCTGCCACGGGAGGTGGCACAAATGAAGGCTTCCTGTCAAAAGAGAGCACTGGGGAGAGAGATAGCTTGGGGTACAAAGAGGCCTTTTTCTCCTGATCTTCAGAGCATGCCCACATTCATCCTCACTAAATGGCCCAGATGAATTGCTTGTTACACAGCTATATAAGAGTGAGGCTTTTTGTCTGCCTGTTCTAAAAATGAGGCAGACTTCCTCCAGCAGCCTGAGGTATGAAGAACCCCTCATGCTACCCTGGGAACAGTGAGGGTAATCCCGGAACATGCACTGTCTTGAAATCACTCTCTATGCTATGAAATCATTCTATTCAAAGCAAATTTCCTAGCTGGGTAGCTTTCTTCATAAAAACTCTTGATGTTCACTGATACAAATACATGCATACATACACAGACACATGGAATTAATGGCTCTTTTTTGTGGCAGGTTCTGAGGCTTGATCTGTGAGCTTAGACATTTTCCCTAAGCTCCTTTGGCTCAACGAACCATTTTATTTTGTCTTAAACCATGATTACCATAGGCTGGGGTGCAGCTTTTGTACCCACAAATGATCTAGGGATCCTAGGACCAGAGTTCAACTCTCAGCACTGGCAAAAGTACATCCAACCAACAAAAATGGAGGAGTAGAAAAACAGGAAGTTTTACACAATAATTTTACCTTTGTTTCCTTTGTACTGTGACCCTCCTGGGTCTCAATGAGTCAGCTTGAAAATTTACGTGAGCTTGCATGGATGAAGGCTGGGGCCTGTCAGTGAAGCCTGAGTCTAACCCAGACACCTAAGCCCTGAGTTCGATCCTAGCACTGCCACCTATACACGGCTGAAGATCCTAGGAAACTTGTTCCTATGCATAGGAACACTAACAGAATGTTTGAAATATACTAACTGAATGACTAATTAGATAGTCATTCCAGTATAAGATTGTATGCAATAAATATAGGTCATTGATTAATTCTTTATTAAGTGTTCTACCGTGATTAATTAATGGAGGCATAATTTTAGACCAAATAATTGGTAGGAATGGAATATATAAATATAAGCTATAGACATAACTCTTTATATAGGGTTACACACTAGAATCTATGTAAAAGTCTCTGTCTCACTCTTTTTATATTTGTAGATGTATATAATATGTAAATACACACACATGCGCACACACACACACACACACACACACACACACACACACACACTGCAATCTAAACATCTATCTGTTTACATATTGGCCATTCCTAGGGCTTGATCTCAGGTCCTCAAATTTGCCTACCAACTTCACTTGCATCAGACTGGTATGCTAACATTTAACCATTCCTGAAGTGGGTCTGCTAGGCCCTGAGATCAAGTCACAGAACTGCCAAAAACTTAATACTGGTGGAAAAGCCAATTGTCACACTTGTTTTCCTTTTTGGTGAAAGCCCTGGGTCTCAGGAATGATGTAGAATACATAGTCAAATCTATGTCTTATGTAAAAAGATGCAAAAAATGGTATATGTGTAATCATACTCACTAAAATACATAAGAAATAAATAAAAAACAAATAAAATGAATAAGTACACTAATCACAATATGCAGTAAATGTGTATGTAAATATAAATCATGTATTAAAATGTATATGCATATTATTCTTTAGAGTGTTAGGACTCGAATTCAGGCCCTAGGAACAGGCCTGACTTTTGTCTTCCAGCAAGGTGAACTTCCCCATCCCCCACAGTGCTGCATATTTACCCAGAGCCTGAGTTCAAATCCCAGGTCTGGCAGATAAAAGGGCATGAATTCCAAGACAAGTAGCCTCATAATATTTTAAATATTTTAAATGTATCAATGTATGTACTTATTTATTTCTTTTTATTTTGTTAAGCACAGGGCTTGAACTCAGGTCGTGGAAATTCTGCCTCAGCTTTGATCACTCTAGGCTGGTGTGCAGCCACTGGACCCACAGCTGAACCTGGGTTCTTTGGCCCCAAAGGCTGACAGGGGAAAAAAAAAATAATGCGACACATTAAAAAAAAAACAAAAACCTGGTAACTTGCAGATAGCTGCCAGTTTTACATTTGTTTGGTTTGCAAGGTGACCATCCTGTGTCTGAATGACACGGCTGAAAAAGGTTGATAATCTGGCATTGCTGAAGGCTGGCGCGCTACCAGGAAAGCCATAGGCCAACATAGCAACATAAGTCCTATGTTAGAAGCCCCTTCCTGTCCCCTACAAATGGAGGGAAATCCTAAGAGTCTCATTCCTATTCATAGGAAAATTATGAATAGCAAGGTGGAATTGGTTGTTTCTGAATACTACTATACAATTAGACAGAGTGAGTTTAGGCGGACAATGTATTTTAATGAGTATTTTTTGACACATTCAAAGAATACTATTAATTACATGGACGCAATAGTTTCCAAACAGCGATTGAATTAATTATTATTTCATTAAGGATGAAAACAATAATATTAATTACATGGAGGCATAATAAATACCCAAGAATTTGTAGAAATGTAGTGTATATAACTGAAGAATATATAGACATCTCTGGCACTCTATAAATATCTGTATTTATTTGAATCTTCATGTCAATCTGTTCATATTTTGTCAATGCCTGGGGTTAGATCTCAGGTGCTGGAGATGCTTGTCCGCTCCATATGCCCCAGGCTGGTGTGTTGACACTCACCTATTCATGAATTGGGTCTTGTAGGCCGTGAATTCAGTTGCCAGTACTCACAAAAATTGAATCGTGGATTAAGAACTCCATGGTGACTCACTTTTTCCTTTTCTGTGAAAGTCCTGGGTGTCAGGTGTGAAGTTTCATATATAGGCAAATCTATATCCTATGTAATAAATGTAATAAAAATTTCATGTTTAATAACAGTTAATAAAATAAATGGTAAATAAATGAATAAAACAAAAATAAAATGAATAGCTATATTAAGCTCAATATGGGGTCAACATCTGGGGCTCGATCTCAGGGCATAGGAAAGCCTGGCAGCTGAATTGGCTAGAGGCTGCTGTGCTAACAGTCACTCATTCATGAATTGAACCTTCTAGACCCTGAGTTTAGATCCCAGTACTGCCAAAAATGTAATTGTGGAGTGAGAAGCCAAGCGTGACACATGTTTTCTTTTTCTTTGAAAGTACTCGGTGACAGGTAGGATGTATAATTCAGATGCAAATCTATAAGCTATGTAATAGGATGTCATAAATGTAAAAAATGTCATAAGTGGAAGAATTGTCACTACAATAAATGAAAAAAAGATTGAATTAGTAGTGAATCATTCTAGGATAAAATAGACACAATAATTATAGGACATAGATTAAGTTTAATATTTTATTAAGCATTAACAGAATAAAAATTGCATGGAAACCTAAATACCTAATAATTGGTAAAAAGAGATGATGCATATTAATAATATATAGACATCTGTCTCATTCTATAAAATATGTGATTATATATATGGGTGTATGTACATATGTACTAAATACGAATAGGATATTTAATTAATGTTTTATTAATTGTTTACTGTGACACATCATTAAATGGAGACATAATGTAATACCTAATAATTGGTAGTAATATCTATAAATTAATAATATACAGAAATCTTTTTGTTTATATAATATTTATAAACAGTAATCTCTATCTATGCCTCATTCACTCCTGGGGCCTGGTGGTTGAGTGCTCGCCTAGTTAGCACAAAGTCTTGGGTTCGATTCCTCAGTGTGACATAAACAGAAAACCCGGAAGTTCTGCTATCTTTCAATCAATTGAGTGCTGGCCTGGAGCACAAATGCTTAGGGACAGTGTCAAAGCCCTTACTCAAGCTCCTGGACTAAAGCCACAAAAAGGTAGAATGTTCAAATGTAACTAGAGAAGGACAGGACTTCCACTACCTCATCACAGAGAAAGCTAGTAGTCTGGTGCTGACAGCTGCCACCTAACCTGGCTTGGCCAGATGTAAACTGCTGCAACCCAGCTCAATGGGTTACCCCTGTCATCCTGGTTTACCTTGGCTTACCACCAACATCCTGGCTGCTCGGGGGCTTTAAAACCTGGCAGGAAGTCTGCTAGACTCTTTGAAATATGGATTGAAGTGGTAGAGTTCTAGCCTTGAGCAAATGGTATTAGAACAGGACCCCATGCTTGGAGTTCAAGCCCCATGGCTAACCCCAACAACAAAAACAACACCCCACTAAACCATTAGATGTGAACTTGAGTGGTTTGTGAAATGTTCCTCAAAGAATGGTGATACCAATGAGAGCACCCTAATTCTAATGACAGCTTGTTGAATAGAGCTACATGCTGAGTCCTTCATGAGGTGCTCTGTGCTGAGTCCTGCACAAATTGCAGTGTGCTGAGTCCTGCATGGGGTGCTGGGTGCTGAGTCTTTCACAGGATGCTGTGTTCTGAGTCATGGAAAGAGTGCCATGTGCTGTGTCTTTCACAGGGAGCATTCTTTCATCAAGTCCTTGTAAGAACTCCACAACTGAGATGATGATGCAGACAAGAATATTGAGGCTCAGATATGTCCCCATGGCAGAGAAAAAATTATGTATTACTGAAAAGTAATGAGTTGTCTCCTGCAGAATATTATTTTTTGTTTTGGTTTTTCTCAGTCATGAACCTTGAACTAGGGGCCTGATTGCTGCCCCTTACCTCTTGGGCTAGCACTCTACCACATGGACCCAAGGACCCCCTTGCAGCAGAGTGCCAACTAGGGGGCTATAGCTGAGGTTGTCATCCTGCCTTCTCAGGAAGCTGAGATCTGAGGATCTGGGTTCCAAATTATCCCAGACACAAAAGGTCCCATGAGACTATTATCTCCAATTCACCACTAAGTAACCTGAAGTTGAACCTGGGTGCTTGTCGCTCATGCCTGTCATATTAGCTACTCAGAAGGATGAGATCTGAGGATCATGGTTCAAAACTAGCCTGAGCAGGAAAGTCCTTGAGACACTAAGCTCTGATGGACCACCAGAAAAACTGAAATGGTACTTTGACTCAAATGGTAGAGCACAAAACTTGAGCTGATGAGCTCAGGGACAGCACCCAGGCCCAGACATCAACTCCTATAACAACAACAAAAAGACAGAAACAAACTAACAAACCTGAAGTAGAGGGCTGGGAATGTGCCTTAGGAATAGAGTTCTTTGCATATATGAAACCCTGGGTTTGATTTCTCAGGACTACATCACTAAAAAAAAGCCTGAAGTGGCTCTGGCTCAAGTGGAAGAAGGCTATCCTTGTACAAGAGAAACTAGTTACAGTGCTCAGGTACAGAGCTCAGGTCTTGAGTTCAACTTCCAGGAATGGTGTATGAGCCTGAGCACATGTGCAAGCACACACACACACACACACACACACACACACACATAGACTAGAAGTGATGCTGTTACACAAAATGGTAAAGCACTGGGTTTCTGCACTGAGCTCATGGTCAGCACCCCAGCCCTGTGTTCAACCCCCAAACCTAGCCACCCAAGGACCAACTAGGAGAGGTCAAAGGTTTCAAAATCTGATGAGATTCACCAGCCCTAGATGATAGGAAGCTTTGTGATATCAGATATGTGCTTGGATTTCCCAAGCTTCTGGAATCCTAGGAGAGGCATCATAGGCCCATCATCGCGCTCAATGAAACATTTCATGAGGTTCAGTGCCCTGGTTTTCTGCCAGAAGGTATCCTGAATTATATTGAGCACTGTATCTGAATACTGGAATATAGTCTCACAATGGCAGGATAAATGCACAGGACTTGGCTTGCCACTGGAAGTGGCACAAATGAAGGCTTCCTATCAAACCAGAGCACTGGGGATAGAGATAGTTTGGGCTACAAAGAGACCTTTTTCTCCTAACCTTCAGAGCCCTCCCAAAATCATTCTCACTATCTGACCTGGATGGAGTTGATTGTTACACAGCTGTACAGGAGTGAGGTCTTTTGTCTGCCTGTCCAGACAATAAGAGTGACTTCTTCCAGCAGGCCTGGGATGCAGAGTAACCCTCAGGTTACACTGGGAACAGTGAAGGGAACCCCGGAACATGCACTGTCATGAAAGCAGTCTCTGTTATGAAATAAATTTCTTGAATACAAATTTCCTTGCTTGGTGCTGTTCATCATAGCTACTCTGGAACTTCACCTATAGGAATACACCCATACATACCCAAAGACATGGAAGTACAGGCTCTTTTTGAGGTGGCACGTCCAGCGTTGAACTATGAGCCAAGGTGTTGTCCCTGAGCTCCTTTTGCTCAAGAGTAATGCATTAACCTTGAATCACAGCCCCACATCTGGGTTTTCCTGTGATATCTTAGAAATAACAGTGTCATGGACTTTCCTATGCTGGCTGTATTCAAACTAAGATTCTCTACATCTCAGCCTCCTTAGGAGCTGTGATAATAGTCAGCAGCCACGGGCACCTGCCTTTCTTCCCTTCTTCATTTTTTAATCTGGACAATCTGACTTCTTAACAGGGTCATTCCAATGGCTTGAATTTAAAAGTTAACTACCCCAATGTTCTTTACAGCTGCTTTCTCTGAAAAGGATTTTCTCTCCTCATCTTCTCCTCTGGTCATAGGTTTGAAGCCAAAAGTGAGAAGTGAGGATCACAGGATTTGGCAGCTAATGTCCACATTACATGCCAGTTCTGTCACTTAACATTAAGCTGCAGTGAATTTACTGTCTCAGGATGAGAGGATCGAAAGCTGGAGCAATTCTCATACTGTCTGCATTGCTCCTTTTGCCTATAAAATGATCCAATAATTATGAGTGTTGTGTGTCTCTAACCTTAAGTATCTAGAACACAATAGAAGCATCTTCATGTATCTCTTTTTCTCTAGTGCCTCTTAAAATTTAGATTAAGGGCTTGTGTGGAGGGACTACTCGGTGAGTCCCTAAGGAAAGCCCCTTGAAGCCTCTCGGGAGATCGTCCTTCAAAGTTAGCCTGAGCAGGAAGTCTATGAGATTCTTATCTCCAATAAACCACCAGAAAACCAGAAGTGGAGCAGTGGCCCAAAAGGTAGAGCTCCAGCTTTCAGAGAGAAAGCCGAGCAGGAGACAGAGGCTAGACCAGGCAGGAAACCTGGGAGGCGCTTATGTCCAATTAATGACCAGATGGGTGGAAGTGGATCTGTGGTGGTGGTAAAGCCTCAGCCTTGTGAAAAACAGCCGAAGAATGCATCGGGCCCTGAGTTCAAGCCCTGGGATGGCCACAAAAATTTTCAAAAAGAGAAGGCCAAGTTTATGTATCAGTGCCTTATGCCCTTATGTGTGTATATTACCTCCCTGAGTGCAAACAGACCATATGCAATTTGTCTCCTTTTATTTACTGGTTTATTTTTCAGATATGCTCCTTGCACACACTGCATCATTCTGCATTTCAGGCCCATGGTTTTTCTCTTCCAGGGTTCCAGGCCTGTCTCCTTATATTATGCACACTGAAGCTCTCAGCAGCTTTTATTTACATTTTATTATGGGACCAATGCAAGAATAGTCACAAATCAGGCAGGGGGAGTGAAGATCAGGTTTCATAGAAGTAACCAGTATTCAGAAAATTAAACTTGGGGACATAAAATGGTAGCACACTTATGTAAAAACTACCATTAAGGAAAAGATGAGGAAGCTGAGAATGTGGATTGCTGAGAGAGTGCTTTCCTAGCATGCAAGAAGCCTTGGGTACGATTCCTTGGGAGCACATACACAGAAAAATCCAGAATCAGTGCTGTGGCTCAAGTAGTAGAGTGCTAGAGACATTGTCCTGGCCTTTAGTTCAACCCAAGAACTGGCAAAGAGATACCTAGGTAGGTGGGTTGATCGATAGATAGATAGATACATACATAGATACATAGATAGATGGATACATACATACATACATACACAAATACATAGATACATAGATAGAATAAATAGATAGATAGAAAGATGATAGATGAATCTGGTCTTGGATATCAGGAGGAAAGAAGAGAACAATTCCCAGTCATGAGGCCTTCTGCAGTGTGCTAGACCACCAGCATCGCCTTCACACAACCACAGGGCAGGAATACTGTCTCTTTTTCACTTCTTAGGCATCCAAGGGCCCCAGAATCAAACGGGCAGACTTAGGTTCTAACTCAGGGGCTTGAACTGGGGATTTGCATTAATGACATGGAGAATGAAGGAAGGAGAAAGGACTGGCAGAGATAGAAGAAGGGCCTTCAAATCTGACAGATGGAGAGTGAAAAACCCACTCCCTAAGACCAGAGAGCAGTGTTTTTATACTCTGTTCCTCCCCTCTCACCCACTAAACTGGCTCTCTATTGGTTACCTAAAGATAGCCTGAGGCTCCCTTCACCTGAGGGAAGAAGGTTAATTACTCATTGTTTTAAGAGGCTGAGAAAAGCCTTACCCTAGTTCAACTCTAACAACTGTTTCAGGTTTCCCCCCATTGGTGGCTGTTCCTGGAAAGAATGAAGTGATTTTGCAGCTCCCTTCCCTGGTGAGTGTGTACATTCTGCCTCCTAATCCTGTAGGGCTGGTCTCTGCATCTAGCTTGGCTTTGGAAACTGTTTTCTGCCTTCAATTACAGTGTTACACTGTTGTTCTTCCTGCTAACATGGCTAGGGTTTGGATCCTGAGAACTTCATTTGAACCCAGGATGGGTCAATAATGTTTCTTTCCTGCTTCTATAGCTCACGAACTCTAAGAACATTTAGAGTGCAAGTACTTATCACCAAAGGAAACATAGGAAGATCTTGAACATCTGACCTTTCATAAGTGGAAGTCTGAGTGTCATAGACTTTTCTGCCCTGGCTGGCTTCACCCTGTGATCCTGACACCTCAGTCTCCTGAGGTAAGGTGACGGGCCTGAGCTACTGGTGCTCTGCTTGGTTCAGAATTGCAATGACATTGACAATACAAGTCAACTGCTTATCACAAAGGGTTTGGGGAACATATTAAGCCTTTCAACATTGGACCTTTCAGAATCTGGTAGGACACAAGGTTACAATGCTAGAGTCTGAGAGGCTGGGCATATGGATCTGCTACACTTGAGCTTGGAGCTCTTACTTCTATTCTGGTGCCAATCAGTGTTCATTTTCCAAAGAATGTTCTCATAATTAGCAAATAGGAAAAGTACTTTGATTAACCCTCCCTTTTTTCCAATTGTGTGTCTCGAACTCAAGCCTGGCACTGTCCACGAACCCATCAGCTCAAGGCTAACACTATACCACTTGAGCCACAGCACCACATGGGGTCTTTTGGTGGTTCACTGGAGATGAGTCTAATAGGCTTTCCTTGCCTAGGCTGTCTTTGAACTGTGGTCTTCAGCTCTCAGCCTCCTGAGAAGCTAGCATTCAAGGTATGAGCACTGGCATGTGGCCTATTGTTTTTGACAGTCTTGGGGCTTGTTCTTAGGGCCTTGGTACTGTCTCTGAGCTTCTTTTCCTCAAGGCTAGCCACTTGACCCACACCACAGCTGCTGGCTTTTTCTAAGTATGTGGCACTGAGGTTTCAAACCCTGGTATTCATGCATGCTGAGCGAGCTCTTTACCACTAAGCCACATTTCTGGCCCCACACTTACAATTGTATCCCTCACTTTCATATCCTCAAGAAAAGGCATCTGACTATAAATCATCTAAAGAAATCCCAATAGGAAGATGTCCAAAGATAAGACAAACTCATACTTGGGAGAGACTCTAAACATTTGAATACTGTGACAAATGCTTCCATTTAATTATGTATTATGTTTCAAAACTTAATAAAATATTAATGAAAAATGAGTCAATGTCCTATATTATTGTATATAATTTTATAATAGATGTGCAAAGTGTAACCTATATTGTGTATAATAAATACAATAATCAATAAATGAATGAATCAAATAAAAACGAAATACAAAATCAATAATAAAATCATAATATGAAATTAACATATATATGTAAGGATATATAATATATTACACATGTAATGAAATACTTTTTCTATTGCAGGGCCTTCATTCAGGCCTTGGGAACTCTAGCCTGAACTTCTTTTCCTCAAGGACAGTGGGCTTTGCCTTCACCCATGGTGCAAAAGACTTACCTAGACGGTGAGCTCAAATCCTAGCAATGATGGAAATACTGTCCCCAGTTCCAAGACAGTAACTTACTTTTTTAATGGAAGCAGTTATGTTTACAGTTCCATACTGAACATTAAAAAAAGGCAGAGTAGAATTTTGTACAGCTATTCACACATCCTTCCCTTACCTCCAAAGTGCTTCTCTGAGAACTATATTGTTCCTGTTCTTTTGTAACTATTTATTTTTAAAATGTTGTATAGAAAGGTTACAGGTACAGGACTAAGGTAATGAGTTCATTTACTAATGAACATTGTTGATTCCTCCTTTGTTTTCTCCCTACCATCCCTTGCTTCCCATCTCCACAACTACCTCCCTCTGCCGAGTTCAGTGACTTAGTTTTTCATATTTGGTTGGCACGGGGCTTGAACTCAAGTAGTGGCAACTCTTCCCTCACATTGCTACAGATTTACCAAGATCCTGATTTCAAATCCCAGGCTAGGAAAGAAAACTGGCAGAAATTCCAAACCAGGCAGGGAGCTTTATTTTTAAAATCTAGTTATATGATTTATTTATTTATTTTTATTTTTGGATATTTATTTATTTATTTAATTATTTATTTTTGGCCAACCATGGGGCTTTACGTCAGGTTGTGGAAACTCTGCCTCAGTTTGGATCTCCCTAGGCTGGGGTGCAGTCTCCGGACCCATAGCCGAACATGAGATCCTAGGCCCAGAGAGCTTTCAGGAAGAAAAAAAATAGCTGGAAAGCATAAAGAGTGCCGAGCTACAGAGGGCTGGGATTTTAGGATTTTTCTCTTTGCACAGTGACCATCCTGGATCTGAATGACACTGTTGCAAAGTGGACCTGACCTGCCATTGCTGATGGCTGGTAGGGTATCAGTGAAGTTGTAGGCCAAGGCCAACCTGTCAACATAGGCCCTGGATTCAAATCCCAGTCCTGACACTAATGGCAGGAGATCACAAGAGACTCATTCCTATAAATAGGAATACTGATTGAAAGAGTAGTTCATGCATTGGTCTAGTCTAAAATTAGATGCAATAATCCTAGAATGCTGATTGATTTTAATTAATAGTTTATTAAGCATGAAAAGAATAATATTCCTTCCATGGCAGTAAAATAAATACCTAAGAGTTGGTAGGAACGTAGTAGATGTCATTCAATCATAGATAGATGGCTCTGGCGTGCTTTACCAATATATATTGATTTGTATACAACCGTCCGCCTATCCATGTATTGCTGTTTTGGCCAAACCTGGGGGTCAATCTCAGCATGTGGGAACCCCCTCACAGCTTCATTGGCAAGAGGCTGCCATTCTCAAACTCACCCATTCATGAATTGGGCCTGCTAGGCCCTGAGTTCAGATCCTAGCATCGCCAGGCATGATGGAGAACACATCTAAAATCTAGATGCTATATGGTAGGATATAAACAATGTAATAAATAGTGTAGGTTTCATCAGAGTCAATAAAATAAATGGTAAATAAATGAACAAAACAAGAAATAAAATGAATAAACACACCAAACACAATATGGACTGAACATCTGTACGGAAAGTATAAATCCTACCTTTCAAATGTATATAAGGAGTATCTTTTCCAGGCCTGAGGCTTGATTCAACCCCCGCTATGAAGTGGGAATGGTGGAAGATCCTGAGTTACTGGTTTCTGGACCTAGAACGAGTAATGGAATGCTATCGATCTCATCCTTGAATGAGTAATTAGTGCATGATACGAGTATGAAATGATAGGCAAGACTCATGGGGTGTTGATTATTTGTAAAGAAGAGTTGATGAAGCATGACAACAAGCATCACAGTCATGAAATGGAGGCATCAGGAAAGGTTCAAGAATCGGTAGTCACACAGATTGGATTCCATCATAGATCACCATCTCTCCTACTCAATACAAATATGTACTTTTTTGCATACTACCTTCAGCTTATGAATGGATGACTATTGTGCTCCACAATCTCCCCCCCGGGGAGGCTCAACCTCAGGTCCTGGAAATGGCCTAGTTCCTTTTGGCTCACAGGCTGGTGTGCTCATATGGACCCATTTTCCAGTTGGACCTGCTAGGCCCCGAGTTCAGATCCCAGCCCTGCCAAAAGATTCATCTTCATGTCAGAAGCCAATTGTTGCACCTGTTTTCCTTTCCCATGCAAGTCCTGGGTATGAGCTATGATTTGAGAATGTGTGGGCCACCCTGTGGCCATGGGAATAAGTTATCTATGTCAGCCCAGTTATACTTGTTATCATATACTCAAAAAATACACAATACATCCATGAATAGCATACAAAATAAAGAGAATAACTACACTCGATGCATGATGCAGTCCACTCATGTATGTGGATACATATCCCATGATTCAATGATGCATTGAGGACTATTTTGGCCTCCCTGGGACTCAATCTCAGTTACTGGGAACAGCCAAGCTCCTTAGTGGCTCACAGTCTGGTGTGATCATGTGAATCCATTGGGCAGTTGGGCCTCCTAGGCTCCGAGTTCAAATCCCAGTACTGCCAATAATTCACCCTGATGTGAGAAGCCAGTCGTTACACCTATTTTCCTATGCTGTGCAAGTTCTCGGTCTCCCTAGGATGGAAAATGTATAGACAACTCTACACTCATGAGAATAGGTTGTCATCCAGGTCACCAGAGTTATATCTGTCATCCTATACTCAAGAAAATATACAATACATCAATGAATAAGACACAAAATAAAGAGAGTGACTCCACCGAAACCAAGATGTTGCCCAGCCATATTTGTCAATATAGATCCTCTGTTTAATTATGAATTTATAACTATATTGACCCCCACCAGGACTTTATCTCAGGTCCCAGGAATGGCCTAGCTCCTCAGTGGTTCACAGGCTGTTGTGCTCACCATGACCCATTCACCAATTGGGTCTGCTAGGCCTTCAGTTCAAATTCCAGCACTGCCAAAAAATTCATTCTGATGTGAGAAACCCTGTTTTCCTGTTCTGTGAATGTCTTCGGTCTCATCGAGGATGGATAATGCTATATAGGCAACTCTATAGATATGGGAACAGGTTGTCATCCATGTCAGCACAGTTATATCTGTCACCATACTCAATAAAATACAAAATACATCCATGAATATGACACAAGATAAAAAGAATAATTACACTGAACGCAAGATGCATACCACACCTATAGATATTTTGTCTAGTGCTATTTTGTCTAGTGTTGTGGCTTCAAATCAGGCCCTGGACCAGTCCTGACATTCTAGTCTTCAAGGATGGTGAGCTTCCCCTTCGCCCCCAGTGCAACAGAGCTGCCCAGACCTGAATTCAAATCCCAGCTCTGACAAAAGATTCATCCTGATGTCAGAAGCCAGTTGTTGCACACGTTTTCCTCTCCTGTGAAAGTCCTGGGTCTCAACTAGGATGGAGAATGCATAGGGCAACTCTATAACCATGGGAACAGTCATCATCCATGTTAGCACAGTTATAGCTGTCACCATATTTAGTAAAATACACAATACCTCCATGAATTATAGACAAAAAAGGAGACCTACACCGAATACAAAAGGCTGTCCACACATGTATGTCAATATAGATTCTATGTTTAAATTATGAATTTATGACTATAGTGGACCACCTTGGGGATCAATGTCAGATGCTGGGAATGGCCTAGCTACTTAGATGCTCACAGGTTGGTGTGTTCACCTAGACTTATTGGCCAATTGGTCCTGCTATGCCCTGAGTTCAGATCCAGTACTACCAACACGTGGATCGTGGAGTAAGAAGCCAAGTGTGAAACTTGTTTTCCTTTTCTCTGAGAATCCTGGGTGTCAGGGATGATGGAGAACATTTCTACAAATCTTGATGCTCTGTGATAGGATGTCATCAATGTAATAAACAGAATGGGTTTCATCATAGTAAAATCAACTATAAATAAATGAATAAAACAAAAAATACAAGGAACAACACTAAACATGCATGGACTGACCATCTACAAGTAAGTATAAATCCTATTTTACAATGTATGTTTCCAGAGATGGGGCTTGAATTCAGGACTAGTGAACAGTCCTGACTTTCTTATCTTCAAGTACAGTGATCTTCCCCTTCATCCACATTGCTGCAGATTTACCCAGATCCTGAGTTCAAATCCAAAGCCAGGGAGCTAATTTTTTTTTAATTTTCCTCAGCGTGGGGCTTGAACTCAGGTCGTGGCAACTCTGCCTTAGCTTTGATCACCCTATGCTGGGGTGCAGCAACTGAACAAACAGCTGCTCCTGGGATCCTAGACCCCCAGTCCTTGCAGGGAAAACAATGCACAGAAAAAATATGTCCTTTGTAATTTTTCTTCCTTTGCACGGTAACCCTCCTGGGTCTGAAAGACACTGTTGCAAAGGGTACTTCACCTTGCATTGCTGAAGGATGGCAGACTTTCAGGGAAGCCATAGGCCTACGTGACAACATAGGTCCTGATTTTGAATCCTCGTCCTGACACCAACCAATGACAGGAGATATTAAGAAACTGATTCCCATCCATAGGAATAACAATGGAATATTATCAATGCCACAGTTGAATGCGTTGGTCGTGAGTGATGCTGCTATAAAATTAGACTGCAATAAACCTCCAG
Source organism: Dipodomys spectabilis (assembly GCF_019054845.1). NCBI lineage: Eukaryota > Metazoa > Chordata > Mammalia > Rodentia > Heteromyidae > Dipodomys > Dipodomys spectabilis. Next base: position 677,014 of record NW_024870988.1, read on the forward strand.
CAGTATTCTTTCTGTTGAGGACCGTTTTTGTTATTCCGGGTCTTTTATTTTGGAATCAAGCCAGATGCCCCTCAGTAAATGAATGGATCAAGAAAATATGGTATATATACCCAATGGAATTCTATGCCTCCATTAGAAAGAATGATATTGCCCCATTCGTTAGGAAATAGAAAGGCTTGGAAAAAATTATATTACGTGAAGTAAGCCAGGCCCAAAGAAACATAGGTCAAATGGTTTCCCTTATTTGCAATATCTTATATATGTCTGAATCAAGCAGAAAAGATCAGATCAGATGATGTTAGGGAAATGAACCCTAAGACATGTATGCAAATGTTTTCTTTTTCTTTCATGCAATTGTCTCTAACACATTTATAAGATTATTCCTTTGTTGCTTTGTATGTCCCTCCCCCACAGTATTACCCCTGCTTTCACTGTATTTGGTGTCGGTATAATTTGTGGAGGGGAAGGGGAAAAACAAATCGTTTAAGTAGGGATACAGATGGAACCCTTGCAACAATGAGATGTACAATGTCGTAAATGAACATTACAACTTTGGTGGGGGAGGAGGGGTGGAAGGATTGGGTGGGGGCAGGGAGGAGGATGGGAAGGGATGTGAAGGGGAAACAAAGGAGGAGGCTACAATGCTTGATAAGTAATGTAATCATAATCTTGCCCATGTAATTGTAACCCCTCTGTACAGAATTTTCAGAGTGAAATATATATATATATATATATATATATATATATATATATATATATATATATAATAAAATAAAATAAAATTAGACTGCATCATTTCAGGAGGCTGATTGATTTTATTTATTATTTATGATGCATAAAAAGAATATTATTAATTACAGTAACACAATAACTTCAGGACACTGATTGATTTCATTAATAGTTTAAGGATGAAAACAATAACAATTATATGGAGGCATTATAAATACCCAGGAATTGGTAGGAATGTAGTCTATATAACTTAATAATGTATAGACATCTCTGGTTCTCTATAAAATATATATTTATTAGCATACTGCCATCTGAATGTCAATCTGTTCTTATTTTGTTAACACCTGTGGCACAATCTCAGGTTCTGCCTGTCCACTCAATTTGCCCCAGGATGGCGTGATGACACTCACCCATTTGTAAGTTTGGCCTTGTAGGCCATGAATTCAGATGCCAGCACTTCCAAGCAATGAATCGTGGAGTAAGAAGCTGATGGTGACACATGTTTTCTTTTTCTGTGAATGTCCTCGGTGTCAGGTATGAAGTAGAATACATATGTAGACCTATATCCCATTTAATCAATGTAGTCAATGTTCTATGTGCCATAATAGCCAATAACATAAACGTTCAATACATGAATAAAACAAAAAATAAAATAGCTATACTTAACACAATATGGAGTCAACATATGTATATAAATATAAATCATATGTATAAATTGTACATGAATAGGATGTTTTCTAGTCGTGGGGATCAATTTCAGGCATAAGGAAAATACTTGAATTTCTTGACTTCAGGGAGGCAAGCTTTCCCTTCCCACACAGTGCAACAGAGTTACCCAGACCATGAGTTCAAATCCCAGTCCTGGCATAAAAAATGGCACCTTTATATTATGTGAGGCCCAATTCATAGGTATTTCATTATACCTCCATTTTATGAATGTGATTGTTTAAATGCTTCATAAAATATTAACTAAAATCGATCAGTGTCCTGTAATATAATTGTGTATAATTTTATCCTAAAATCATAAAAGAACTGCGCATTAAATCATGACATATATCACATTCCATTGTTAATTATATGGATAGGAACAAGTTTCTTAGGATCTCCTGCCATTTGGAGGTGGCAGGACCAGGATAAGAACTGTGGGCTCCAGCTCCCACCACTTCAACCCATGAATATGGAACTCACATGTCTGTCCAAGAACATCAGCAAGACCAATGATGAGGCAGGCACCAGTGGCTTTCAGCACTCCTACTTGATACTTACAAGGCTGTGATGTGAAGATCATGGTCAAAGTCACCCTAAGCAGGAAAGTCTTTGAGACCCCTGACAAACTTCAGTGCCAACAAAGCCAGAAGTCCTGTGGCTTCAGTGTGGAGGGTGAGTCTTGAGAAAAAACGGCTCACAGACTGTGCCCAGATCCTGAGTTCAAGGTCCAGGACTGGCAACAAACAGACATACACAACTATCTGTGCAGCCATCCAGCTAAAGCAGGTCACCTTCTTTTCCCCAATTGAATTGGACAGAGTTCCATTGCAAAGGGCTGGAGGACCCGCTGTCATCTTGACTCTGCCCATGCTGCTGGCATCACAGGATTCTGGCCACACCCCCATTCTTTCATGTTTCTTTCTGATCAATGAGATGCAAGAATGGTGGCCCTCTCCACATTCCAGGCTTCCCATTAGTACCTAGATACCCTCTTTTAGTTTACACCACTATCAGCAGTTGAGGAAGGTAGAGATGGCTGAGTGATGAGCAAGAGACTCGATGTGACTTTGGAGTATAGTAGGAAATTGATGCACCAGCCCACCTCCCGGCCCAGTCCCTACCTTCATGAAGTGGTGCCAGGTTTTAATCCTCAGATGATGGCTACCTGCCAGCTGGCCTAAGGCCCCAAACAGGTCTCTGCCCCTGGTCTTCTGCTCTGGGCCCATGTATCCATAATGCCGCCGCCATTGCTGATTGCCCCACCTGGAACAGACGCCAACAGCTTCTTCCAGCAGCACAGGCAAGTGACTGCCCCAAAACCACCCCCACCCGGGTCAGACACCCTTCTGTGGGCACCATGACACCCTGCTTGTTTCCTCTCCTTGGCTCTGAGGAACCACCTTTCTGTCCGGCATTTCTGAAATAGAGACTCAATATATGCTCAGGCTGGGCTGGATCAGAGTCCTCCTATGTGTGACAGGTAGGTCCTCTGTAGTTGGGATGGTAGACATGTAGCACCATGCTCATTCATCGGTTTAGATGTATTATCCCAAAATCTTAGTACACAGCAGTCAATTCTTGGCCACAGGTGAACTTCTGGTTAGGGCCTCAACCATCAGACCTCAGTCTCCTCACAGGAGAGTTGTCAGGAAACAATAGATTTATATAGAGGGATCTCTAGAGCATGGCTAGGCACAGAGGGAGCAGCCTTCAGATAAGGTTCTTGGTAATTCTGTGAGCATATGACAGGAAGATACCAGAAAGGGCTGAGGTGGGGCCAGTTATTAATCATGCAACAGGTGGGTATTATGAAACAAAACATGATTCTCTTTCATCATTAACCTATCCCCATAAGGCAGGGGATCCTTCAGTCTGTTGAGTTTTACAGCTGGGGAAATCGAGGCACAGAGAAGCCAGGTGACCTACTTAGGACCTCAACTTCACAGGAAGCTCAGACTGACTTCTCTACCATGCTCCCTAGGACAATGGGTGCTATTTAGTCCACTTCTTTTGGTGGGGAGTCCACTTATTGTCAGTCGTGGGGCTTGAACTCTAGGCCTGGGTGCTGTCCCCAAGCTCTTCAGCTCAAGGCTACCACTTGAGCCCACAGCACCACTTCCAGTTTTTGGGTGGTTCTTTGGAGATAAAAGTCTCACAGTCGTTCCTGCCCGGGATGGCTATGAACCATGATCCTCATTTCTCAGCCTCCTGTGTAGTTAGGATTAGAATTCTGATCCACAGGCACCTGAATTAAGTGTAATTCTGACTCTCTCTCTCTCTCTCTCTCTCTCTCTCTCTCTCTCTCTCTCTCTCTCTCTCCCTCTCTCTCACACACAGGAACTTGTTGAATGGGTGCTGGAGGAGGTGGCCCAGTGTCTCCGTGTGGCTGGAACCCAAGGTGGCCCTGTCATTCTGGAAGTGCTCTGTGGGTCAGGGCAAAAAATTTGTTTTGGTTAGTAAATGCAAAATAAAGAACACATTCTTGCAATATATAATTGCATTCTGACACCTGACAATAATCTCTAATTCATGTACTTTATTTATATTAGGATAGTGTGTTGAAAAAAGTTTTGTTCATTAGGTCACAGTAATTAATGTCAGGAATGTGCTTAGATGTCAGGTGAAGGCTAATTCTGGTAATTAAAACATACCAGGATTTTGTGTGGTCACTGCTAATCACAAAGACAAGGGTAGTCTAAGTGAGATTTGGAAATCTTTTTGGTCAGTCATGACACCAAAAGGCAGAGACTAATTTACAATTGTGACAGAAGAGAAGGAATGACTCCAGATGGAAGGAATAAATGATAGTAACTAAGATATAGCAGAAACTGTTCTAGAGAACCATTTTTGGTTATTGAAAAACTATTTATCAACTAGGCTTATTCCTCCTTGCCTTTAGCATTCTAAATCTCTTAGGCTAGTTCTTAATCTCTGTGTGATAAATGTATCTCCTTCTATGCTGTTCTTTCATACCTGATCTCCTTTGCTTTCTAAAAAATCTGTCTTTCTATATTTCTCTATGAACATTTCCTGATACTAAATACACCTATACAGATGGCAGAGGATGCTAATGTAATAGCTCATGAGTCATTAATGTAACAACATTGAAAAGGACGACATATTCATTGCTACCTCAATTTTTCTGAAAAGCCTCATTGGCATCATTTTGTTCAAATTTCCATTCTTTGGCTACATAGTGTCTTTCAGTGCACATAAATGCAAACATGAGCCTGGTCCTGGTGGTTCATGCCTGTAATCCTAGGTACTCAGGAGGTTGAGATTAGAGGATTGTGGTTCAAACCAGCCTGGTCTGGAAAGTCCATCAGAAACCCAGAAGTGGTACTTTAGCTAAAGTGGTAGATTGCTCAACTTGAGATGAAGAGCTTAGGGACAGCACCCAGGATCAGAGTTCAAGCCCCACAACCAACAAAAAAAGCGAAATATGACTTTAAGTTTCCCCCAAAGGAACAAGATCAATTAACTTCCCAAGCAGAAAAAATAATTCCAAAATTATTTTTTGCTGTGTTACTTAAGTTATGGCCTTTTTGCTGGACATAGTCTTTTATTTTAAAAATTGTCAAATATTAGGTTTACAGTAAACTTCATCTAATATTTCTTGTTTCAAATGAAAAGTCCATACATTTGATATCACTTAGCTGTCTTACTATCTTAGTTCAAAGCCAACCCAGTCAGGAGAGTCGGTCAAATTCTTATCTGTAATTAAACACCAAAAAACAAAAGTAGAGTTTTGGCTCAAGCAGTAGTGTACTTGCTTTGGGGGCAGGTGGGCAGGAAAGACAACTATTCAGGATCAGGGTCCAGCCTCTGGGTAAAGCCCCATTATCAGCACAATCCAAACAAACAAAAACCCCAAATATTTCTTTGGGACTCTCCTTAAAGGAGCACTAGTATGAGAAGAGGCACTTTTGCTTTTCATAGTCCCTGGATCCTGCTTTTTTGTAATCCTTGTTGCTCTGGAGAACTCAGGATCAGACGAAAGGAATTGATAACTGTCTTCTGCAAAAAGAGAATCATCTCAGGTATGAAATATCCATCCATAAGAAACTTTAAAACCTCCATCTCTTTGTTTCTTTGCTGTAGAACAATTTTAAAACAACGTTATTTCCTTTTGTTCTATTTTGGCCTTCAAATAGCACATTATTTCTTTTTGTAATACTCTCAACTAGAAGTTTACAGAAAAGTTTTATATGAGTATAGAACACACTCGAAAAAGTCAGAGACAGAGTTTCCTTCAAGCCTTGGGATTCTTTCTTGTACATTAAAAGGAAAGCACAAGTTAACATGAACGTTGTCATTCCTCTATGTTCATTTCCTCTCCTGGGAGTTTCCACATCCAGTAGCAGTTATTTCCACTAACAATCGATGGTGCTGCCTGAGGTAAGATGAAAGTTTTCTGGGTTCATTGAAATAACACAAGGACACCTTTGGACCTGAGGTAACACTTGTTTCAGAGACAACTTAGTAAAGAGAAAAAAATGAAATTTATGTTGCTTTTAAATACATTATCAATGACTACATTGAGTTCAAACTTTGTAAGTTCTCTGTAAATTAAGGTGAGTTTTAAATGGGAAGAAGGTTCTCAGGTTATTCTTTTTGTGAGGGTATGTGCTGCGCATTATTTCCCAAGTGTACATGCATTAACAGTAAGGAAAACAATAGCAATAATAGGAGAAAGAGAAGTTCTGTTTTTAAGTATAAGGGTTCAATATACTATAAAAAGACTCTACAAATAAGAACATTGAAACAATAAAGCCAAGTCTAGTATGTAGATTTATGGGAGTGATATAGAGAAAGCATTACTCCTACATGGAACACGAATTCTGAAGGCACTCCCTTTCTAAATCATGCTCGCTAATCAAGCAACTTTGTAGAAAGAACAATGGAAGTATAATTCTGCTTCCAAAAAAAGTCAGACATGAGTATGGACTTAACTGGGAAAAAAAGTCCATCATGAGAGAGTAGGGAATATACTAGCAATGAACTGGTGACTGAGATGACATTTCTTTTTCTTTCCTTTGCTTATATATTTATTTTGGTGGTGGTCTTGGCACTTGAAATCTGGACCTGGGCACTTTCCCTCTGCTATTCCGCTCAAGGCCAATGCTCTACCACTTGAACCACAGTGCCACTTTCACTTTTCTTGCAGTTAATTGGAGAAAAGAGTCTCTGGGACTTTCCTACCTGGGCTGGCTTTGAACCCCAATCCTCAGATCTCACCACCACCCAGCTTAGGATCACATTTCTAACAGTGTACACTCAGCATATGTAATTTTGTACATTCATCTATCTTTATATGAATTCTGGAGTTAAAAATCTGGGCTACAACTTCGACTTTACACTCACAAAAATGTTTGTAGTTTAAAAGCTGATTCTACTCGATAAATAAAACCTATGAATATAAAGGAGTCTGGGAAGTTCAGTTTGCATCCTGCCTGGGCAGAAAATTTTTGAGACACTATCCATAATTAACCAGCCAAAAGCTGAATTGGAAGAATGGCTCAGGTCATGGAAAACCAGTCATGAGCAAGATTGATAAATAAGAGCTTGAGGCTTTTGCATACATACATACAAACATAATCATAAACACAGAAGCACTTAAATGTGCACACACAAATACACAAATGATACAACTCTAAGAATATGTAGAAAATTTAGAAAGCAATAGAAAATATGTCCTGAGTAAGACTAGAATCAAGTGATAATTTTTAAAATTAGAAAATCCACAATTGACCTTTCTTCAAAAAAGTTTGAGAATATAAAATAGGTAAGCTAGAGATAGTAAGAGAGTCAAATAATGAATATTAAAGGGATTGGATACATGGAGGAATGAATCAGAGAACCCGCAGGTGCATTTGAAAATTTTCATATCCTGTGTCAAATGTTAGAACATCTTTGAAAATAGTACATGAACAGTCTGAGAAGTCTAGTGGATAATATCACTGGAGAAGTTCAGAATTGCTAGTCTGTATCTAGATTAAATAAACCAAGAAACCATGGCAGGGCAATGTTATACAAGGCTACAATTCTAGCACTCAGACTGACAGGAGATTAGAGAGTGGAATTACATAGTGATACTTTCCCTGGACTAGGTAGTATAATTTTGTCTTAATACAACAAACCAAACAAGAAAGGAATACACAGTTGGAAGTTTGGGCTAATTTTGTCACTATGTTTTGAGAAGTCAAGGTTCCAATTACAATGGAACTCATATATAATCCTCAGTTGTGTTTCAAATGCTGTCTTCATTACAGAACATTTCTAGATGCAAAATGGCTCTTGATTCCCATCCAAAATTTTCATCCAAAGTTATCATAATCCTGTTGGATTCCAAAGAATTGATGAAGGATTACAAAAGCTTAAGCCCAGAGAAAAAGCAAAGTTTGTCTAATGTATGTCTTTATAGATATTGCTAAATTAGAATTTAGATTTAAAATAAATGTTTTTGTTTTGTTTTTATTTTCATATTCTATAAGATACTACAAAATTCTTTTTAAGTAGAGGGTTTAATTGACAAATTTACAAATGAGTCTTGCATTCTAGTTGCCTAGAATATTCTTTCAAGAGAGTTATAATTAGAACTTAATAGATAATTCTAACAGTTCATGTATAACATGATAATGTGAATAATGTAGACAGAGTTGTCAACATATAGATGATGTTAATTTAGAAAATAGCAATTTTTGAGGCTTTGGTGTAACATGGTATGAAGAGTATAATTGTATGACATCTTCTTTTTTCTACCTGCATGTAACACAGAAAGCAATTTCCTAAATTATGTGCCTCTGTGTACAATGAGAAAATTGCTAGGTTTGGGGTTTGTTTTCATTTTTGTTTTTGTTTTATTGATTTGTCATAAGGCTTGAACTCTGGGTCTGGACACTGTCTCTGAGCCTGTTTATCCTCAAGGCTCGTGCCATACCACTTCAACTTCAGTGCCACTTATTTCTGGCTTTTTTAAGAAGTTTCTTGGAGATAAGTATCTAGGGAACCGTCCTCCCTGGGTGGGTTTTGAACTGTAATCTTCCGATCTTACCATCCTAAATATCTATGATAGTTAAAAAGCATAAGTATAAATAATATTTGCAAGTGTTCTGATCTCAATAATACCAGTGGGGGCACATGATGTAACCCAGTTCATTGTGGTGTTCTTTCCAGAACATGGAGGGCATCACATTAGCAGAGGTGTAGTATTTTTTTCACAATAGAGATAAGCTATTCGTGATATGAATTAAGGGAATTTTGAGGTGTACCCTACAAGTTGGAAACTGTTGGGCTAGGATGACTTTATGGCATAAATCTTAGGATTGATGGTCATAGAAATAATAACTTACTCTAATAAACAATTGCTTATTCTTGAAGAATTAATTATTACAGGTGCATCATAGTTTTATCCTCTACTAGAATGTGGCTATTTTTCTGTTGATTTCTCAATCTGTAACACCCCATTGGAAACTGCATCTATTGCAGAATTTCATAACATGCCAACAGGTATGGAATGTTCAGAATTTGAAAATGAGTAGTTATCAGTCATTGGAATTTTGAAGAACACATATATTCTCTCCTCTTAACAACTTATTTACTTTTAAAGTTATGGGTTTCCATACAATTAAACTGTTTTTGGTTTGAGTATGAGAAAGTACTAAATTGATTCTTTTTTCAAAATATTGTCAAGTATATAGTGAAAATATTGACTAGTTGGATTCAAGTTGATGGTCCTCTGATTAAAAACGTTTAATTAATTCAAATTAGATGCGAAATAGTATTAATTTTTTAAAAGTTACTACATAAAGAATAATATTTACTATACCAATACAGTGAAATTTTTTCATGCAACTTATTTTTTAATTAATTTTATTGTCAAAGTGATGTACAGTGGGATTACAGTAATTGTAAGGTAGTTAATACATAACTTTTCAAAGGTGTTAACCCCTCCTTCATTTTTTCTCATAGTTTTCCTTCACCTCAATACTCCTCAAAAGTTGTAATGTACATTTCCAACATATTGTCTTGTGAGTATTGCTATTTCATTGGTTTACCCTTTGTCCTTTGTCTCACCATTTTGTTGTTCCTCTTTCCTTCCCTAATTAATGTAAATGTATACACAATACACAGGGTACCAAAATCAAATACAGCCGGGGACAAACCATAGGGGAAAAAAACCAAAGAAAAGAGAAATCACATAGTACATTAAAAACACAAACCGCTCATAAAAATCTGTTTCCACATCTTGCAGTTCATTTTGCTCAACATCAGCTTATATAGTCATATATATGCATAACAAAGACATTGGAAAATAATAGTTTCATGGACACTATACCATGAAAACAGCATGTTAACAGTTTTTGATGGTAAAGTTGGAATTAGAATTGGTAAATTCACGATTCTGATAAACGAATTTCAAAAGAGTTTTAAAATTATGCCAGGTAAATTTTAATTGTTCAAACTTTTTAACAACTTAGCCTATTAACGAAATTTAAAATTGCCTGGGAAAATTGGCTTTCATGCAAAGAAATCCATGGAGACTTAGCTGAGAGGGAGCAATGTGGGTGAAGATGGCTCATTTTCACACTAAAAAAACAAAACTCATAAACCTTGCTATTAATCCTGCAGGTTCCTTGAGAATTATCCTTACCCAGGACATATACTCTCACTGTGTGAAACAAGGTTGTAGTGGAATTTATATTCAAACTTCTTTTAAAAAAAAAAGACATCAAAATTTGTGAATTGACTTTAATTACCAGACAGTAATTCTCTGAAAAAGATAATTTGGGTCAAAATATTTAGAGAGAAAGTGCCCTCAACAATGAAAGAAGGTATTGGGTATACACTTTTCTGTTTATAATACTTTACACAATGTGTTTGCATGTGAAGCACTGAAACAAAAAAAAATATCTGATTGGATACCTCAAACCAATGGTTTCACATTTCTAAGTAGCTCACAAAATATAATATCCTTATTAACATGAGATAGTGAAGACTTCTCTTATTACATTAGCCAAAAAGTTTTGGGATCAGAAAAGAATTGAGCAAATTGAAAAGGTAATAAAAGGTGTTCTTAGAAGCCCTAGCTAAGCATATTGGCTTCAGCAGTAGAGGGATTCCAAAACTTTTTTATATAGATTTTGTTAATATATTTGCTACCTAAAGTGATTTTACAGAGCCTATTTGTCTCACTACAATGCAGAACAGATTGAATGAAGACATGAACATAAATCCACAACCAAATAAAAGAGTTTAAAAAGAGAAACCATGAAGATGTAGCAGTGGGGGAGGCCTTATACTCCTTCAGCTTCACTAGACTTGCAGCCAAGAAAGTATGATTAATTGGAAATCAAGCAAGAACTATGAGGAGGACATAGAACTAGGACAAAGAAGTATTGTCCTTTGTAACAGACACTGTCATGCAAGGTATGGGTGATTTAACTCTATTTTTCTCCATACATCTTGTTGAGCAAAAGCAAGACCAAGAGAATGTAATCTATTGAAATAATTTTGGAAAGAATAACTTTGTTCCTGATATGTTATCTAAGGAGAGTCTTACGAGAGAAGATTAAAGTGGATTATACATCCTCTAAGCACCTTGTTAGCAAAATATATCTTTTAGGTTAGAAGTGATTGAACCAAAAAGTGGGGGAGTAATTATTTTGTGACCCTTTAGACACAAGAAGACTTTCAAGGTAAAAGAAAAAAAGTATAGCTAAATTTTTTTGATCACAGCTTCTTGGACTGGTTTTATGGAGACAAAGTTTTACATTAGAGTTTGTCCTCATTAACATAGATGTTAGGTTTTCGTGGCAACCAAATGCAAGAGTGAAGTTTAATGGACTCTCTTGGATAAGTAAATAGCATGGTAGAAAAAAAAGGCAAATAATATTTAGTAAATTATTTTGGCTAATTATTTTGCCAGAACAAAGATTGAAAGATATAATTCAAAATCACTTGACTTAAAAGTATGAAGAAAGAGTAGTGAAGAGAGAGGAGAGAAAACATAAAGGACTCTTCTGTCTCCAGTGGAGTAATGGGTTCTTGATTTGTTTCTTCCATTCTATCTTCACAAGCTATCAAGCGTGCTGAGCACTGGAGTATCCATTGCAGACAAAGAGAACTCACAGTAGAAAATATTTACAGCAGATGTTGGTGATTCTTAACTTTAGACAATCTATTTAAATCTATTCAAAATTCTCTGATACCCCAAACTGCCCTCTTTGAACAACTTTGCTTGCTTTTCCCAAGACTACCCTTCATTACCTATTTAAAATTTTGAGACGTCATATTCATCCTCTTTAGAGATTGCTGTTTGTTTGTGTTTTTTGTGTGTTTTTGTTTCGTGTTTTGAAACTAAATCTCAAAAGGTTGTGGAAGTGTATTACAATAAATATGTCCATCAAATTGTCCAATATTCCTGGATCAGAGTGACTCCTTCTATCATTCTCAGCCAACCCCTTCTCCAAGATTTATTTCAGATTTACTACTTCCTTTATCATATGTGTACATTGAGTATTCTAGCTGTACTTGCCCCTCGTTCCATTTTTCATTCATTCTATGTCTTTCTTCTCTGGTTTCAACTTCCTGATAGTCATTCTGTTAAACTGTCTGTTAATAAGTTGAAAGGTTTATATACATTCCATGGAGTTTCAAACTTGCTTATACTTGAACTGATGTCAGTTTATATTTCCACAATTCATTCATCTGCAATAACAATTTGCAAGACTGGAGACGTGAAGCACCAAGACATGATTTTATTCTCATCCATTTGGAAGATTAATCTTTAGTCAACAAGAAAGTTTAAAAATGGCTTAGAATATATTCCTAACTACCAAATTTTAGAAATGGCTTTGTAAAAAGGCTTGTGATTATTTTATTTTACATGGCATAATATTTTCTACTACCTATAAGTTTTGGAAAAAGAAGAAAACTACTATGATTTACTACTATAGAGGAATATGAGAGAAATAGAAGACAGATTTTATGTTTGTCACATCTCTGATGAGTACTCATATTCATGACTTTAAGTCATATTTCTTACTATGTTAGACAGATAGGGAAAACATAAAACAACATATGATAAGGCAACTATTTGTGACTTTTTAACATGTACCTTATTAAGTGATGAAATTTACTTTATTAGCTAGTGTTTGAGTTTGAATTATGGGAGGTTGATCTATTTAACACATTCCTGGAAGGCACCTACTGAACAACACAATTGGTGGGTGGTACTATTTCTACACTTTAATGAATGGTTGAACTTGTTTGGCATTAGTGCTGGGTAAATAAATCAACTCTATTGTAACTTGCACCCTAAACTTGAAATGATTGTAATGTCACTAATTATCATCAACTTGTCAATTGTTACTTTGGTGAATATGATTTTAAAAGATTATTTGAATAGGAATCTGTTTTCAGGAGATTAAAAATAGGTTATCACTTGTTTGTGAATGATAACATTTATATACTACAGAACCAAGTTTTACTGAAGTACCAGTATTTTGAAGCATTAACGATCTTCTCAATTAATGTTTTTGTGAATTCTATTTGACCTGTAAGTCAAATTTTCCTAACCTTGGTAGACCAATTATGAATCTATCATTCTAGGAACTATATTTTTGGCCTACTTACGTTGGACTGAAATTTTTAAGTAATTATTAGGAGAGGGGTATTAAAAATAATTTGTGACATTTGTGATCTTGTTCACTCATATGGGCTGGTCATTTGTAAATTGAAAGTTTGAATTACTGTACTTTCTTTCAGATTTTGTGATCTCATATTTCATTTTAACTTGCCTTGCATTTCACAATTGCTTACTGCTAATTCCAGTGTCGTCAGGAATTGAGATGGATTTTCAATTACTTTCTGTTGGCATGTTGCATGGACCTCGATGAGAAGTCTTGTCCTTGTTACTTGATGATGCGAATAACTGAGACCTGGGATCCTAGGATATGTGTGTCTTGCAGAAGAATAATACCTTTTAGACATCGTATCAGCAAAATTTGCATAAAATCAGTAGGAATGCTTCAGAAATATGGAGAAAAACATTTTGGAACCAGTGAGTTAAAATAATAACAGAGCAGCAGAGTAAATTCCTTTACAGATTAGAGGAAAATAACATTTTTTTTTACAATGTGAATTCTGAAGACCAAGAACACTTAGAACGTATCACAAGTTTATACAGAAGACATTGCATTGATACTTTTCATATTCTAATATATATATTCTAAACATAATTATTTATATTCCAATCTATTTATTGTAATATATATCTATTTATTTTTCAAATTATCAATTAATTCTAGTAAGTTTCAATGTGTGAAATAAAATATCAGCATGTATAAATATAAAATATATAACTATATATAATATAAGAAAAAGGCACATGTTTTGCAATGTTTTGTTATGGTTAGGGTATCAAAGGCAACTGTGTTTTAATGTATTATTCCATTATTTCTACCTCAGTGTTTGGTAGAGTTGGACCTAAAGCTTTACCATTTGTAGATTTACAGCCTAGAGGCAAGAGCAAACACTGTGATTAAAACATTAGCAATTTAAGGCCTAATATGGAGGAGAAACATATAGACTTCTCTTGTAACTATGAAAATATTTGGTGAATGAAAGGCAGTAGTGTAAATTCCTTCCTGGTTGGATGGTAGACTAGCCAGGACATTAGTAGTAATCATGCATGTGAAAATTTTTTCACCTTTTTGGCTTTAGCCACTTTTGAAATGTTAGGTATAAAAACAATTATTTTTTTATAAAATACCTTCTAGTCTAAACGATTCTATCTTAACTGTTCATCTCTCTATGATCTCTTTTAATTAAGATTAGTTTTGTTCCAATAAGAAAATCTAGGCTGTCAGGGTAAGATATTCTGATTGGACTGTTGCTACATGGAAGAATAGTAAAGGGTCAGGTAGACATTTGTGCCAGTAAGACCTCATTTAGGAACTGTTAAGCTGCAGAAGTTTACAAGTAGCTCTTAAGCAAGGCTTAATTTGAATCCATTAGCTCCACAAAGCTAACTCAGTTGATAAATAAGTACTTGAAAAGGATCACCTTTGGACCTAACTATAAAGGCTTCAAAGTATGATCAAATTTAAAATGAAAAATATTTAAAATAGTCATTGACAAAAAAATTGCAAATGTGAGCAATCGACCAAACAATATAAGTTTTTTTTCCAACATACACAGAATTTTAGAGAAGTAAGATCAATAGCATTTTTAGGAACAATAAGGTTTCCTAGTTACAAAGAGTTAATCAAGGATATATGCCTGTATAAAGACTGCATCATTAACTAGTTAAATTTACAGGATACTACATGCTTCAACAGCCCGTTTACCCAAATTACAATATAGAGATTAACATGGCACTTGCACAAGCATGTTATGAAAATGTGTGAAGTATTCCATATTTTTCATTCTTCAGATGCAAGAAATTAAAAACAGTTATTAAAAAATTGATTACACAAATGCAAATGTAACAATATATGTAATTCATTGACCTGAAAGTTAGTTTGACATCAGTGTACTAAATCCTCAACTTAGAAAGGCCTTTACATAGCATAATCTTAACAAAACTTCTCAAATTAGATATCATTGTCATTTTATCCCAAAGAAATAAAATAATATATAGGCCTAGGATAAAAAGGAATCTTAATCTGTTTCTATAGGGAATGCTATCTGAAATAACACATTTAATAATGAACCAATATATCATAAAACAATGTAGAATTCAAAGTATTATATCCAAGAACAAATGAAATACATTTTGGACATTGTACAAACAAAATACAGATTATTTTAAAATATACTTTTTTCAGACAAGCACCAGAAACATCTTTAGTTTCTGTACTACTCATTTCAACAGATAAGTTAAAATGATTTCTGATTTAAAAAATCACAAACTCGGCAGAAATCATTATAGAGGTATACAAACAAATCTTGAATATATTTTGACATCAACGTCAGGCAATTCACTTGAAAAATACGATGGAATCCATGAATTTTTAAAGTAAGATATTGCCGTTGCTTTGTATTGTGAAGATATTTTGTACGGACACAAAGATGGATGGGCATTTTTAAAATTTCAGAAACTTAACCAAACCGTTATTACTTAGGAGAACAATTTTTACAGCCTTCCACAACTTCAAAGAGGTAGTGATACATATTTATCCTTTTGGCAATATCAAATGCAGCTTCTTCCAAGTTCTTCAGACCTGGTTTCATATAATGCTTCAATAGAAGGAGATCCAGCATATCTTTGCTATTTCTATTTCAACCAGCAAGATGCAAGGGGGTCAAGAGGACTTTAGTTTGGGCAGTGGTATCTGCATCATGATGAACTAAGAAAGAAGCCACTCTGGTATTATTCCACATATAAGCACTTTGCAGGGGTGCCCAGCCATTCACAGTTATTGCGTGAATATCTGCCTTGAGCCACCAATTCATGGACAATATCAAAGTGTCCACTGTAGGCTTCCTGATGAAGAGAGGTATACTCATCATCATCCGTAGTATTCACATGAGTGTTCTTTTTGGAAAGTAGTCTCTGTACTGTAGTAAGCCAATTATTTTCAGCAGCCCAAACAAAAATTTGCTTGAATACTTCTCCATTTTTTTTTGCAAATGTTACCATTCCTCACTTTTTCATTTTTTTCCTTGTCTACATCAGAATTGCCTAACCAGAGACATTGAGTACCAGTGGGAATGAGGTACACATGTATTCCCCAATAGTTCACGTTGGTTGAACTGGTCAGAAAAATCCAGTGAAATTTCTACATCTGTTATTTCACCATGATTTTTTTTCTCTTTTTCCATTTTTACTCTTCGAAATTATACTAACTGGAGAGTAGGGAATTGATAGAGAGCAGAGGAAAGCTTTTCCTCCATATTCAAAGGTATAGACTGAAAATGAGGACCAGTGGTGTCCTCATGTGCAGCTTATTCTAGGAATGAGAAAATATGAAATAATGCCTTCTATGTAAATGATTTGGGAAATGGCAGAGCAAAAAGTGAAATGATGCAACCAAAAATATAAAAGCAAAATAAATTAGAATAATTATGGAGCAGTCATATTATCTATGAGAACCATGAAAGGGAGAGAGAAAGAGAGAGAGAGATGTGCAATGACCTAGCTAGCCACAAAATCCATGCCTCTGATCAATTTATAGAACAAACAGTTTTATTTTTTACAAGAGATGGAAATAGAATTTATGTATTTATTGAAATTAGAACATACATTTTTAATAGCCTACATATAGAGACATAGCTTTGACCAAATTACAGACAAGAATCTAAATCTCTGAAAATTCTAGTAACAGATCTGACTGAAATAATGCCTTCTATGTAAATGATTTGGGAAATGGCAGAGCAAAAAGTGAAATGATGCAACCAAAAATATAAAAGCAAAATAAATTAGAATAATTATGGAGCAGTCATATTATCTATGAGAACCATGAAAGGGAGAGAGAAAGAGAGAGAGAGATGTGCAATGACCTAGCTAGCCACAAAATCCATGCCTCTGATCAATTTATAGAACAAACAGTTTTATTTTTTACAAGAGATGGAAATAGAATTTATGTATTTATTGAAATTAGAACATACATTTTTAATAGCCTACATATAGAGACATAGCTTTGACCAAATTACAGACAAGAATCTAAATCTCTGAAAATTCTAGTAACAGATCTGACTGAAATCAGTTAAATCACACTTTTCCTGTAAAGTGAAGGAATAGGTCCAGGCTAGGAAAGCAGCTAGAGAAGGCAGGCCGATTGTATCTGGGACAAAACTTTGTGGAAAATGGTATCAAGGATTAATTACTGGTGATCCACTTGCACTGGAAGTGTGAATCTGAACTATTGCTTTTATCATTATATGTTCCAAGAAGAAAAGGTGAGAGGTAATTGATAGCAAAGGGTTAGTAATAAACTTTGACTTCTCATTAAGCACCTTCAATCATCAAAAACACATGAAGACAATAGAGAGGCCTACTTTTTTAGATGAAAACAAGTGTCTTTAAAAACAAGGTAATTAAGTATTCCTACAAAGGACTTCTATTTTACTACTGCATTATACAGATGTTGGGTAACAAATAATGGATCTATTAGAAAGCTCTTAAAACTCATATGTTCAATAGTGAGTTCCCTTATATTATATCATGGCATTTTTGTTAATGGTTTTAAGAAGAAATTTACTAGCTTAAATTTCTGACAGGACAATATCATCACTGTACAACTTTCTTCTCTACTCTAAGTTTTAAATTACTATCTAAGTATGTACATTAGATAGCTATAGAGGAAAAACTAAAAGCCACACTAGTGGCTCATGTGTTTATCCTTGCTAATCAGAAAGATGAAATCTGAGGATTGTGGTTTGAAAACAGACCACGCAAAAAAAAAGTCCATTAGATTCTGATTTGAAAGTAACCAGCAAAAGCTAGAAATGGAGCTGTGGGACAAGCAGTAAAATTCTAGGCTTGAGAAATCTAAAACAAAAAAATCAACAAATTCTGGGACAGAGCCAGGCCCTGAGTTCAAGCCTGGTATTAGCACCAAACAAATGAATGAATGAATGAATTAAAATAAATTAAATGGTCACACGTGGTGAGGCAAGTAAAATGTAACACCCGTGGTAAATGGATTGTGTATTATTTTGTAATAAGGCAAATTAACGTTTGTCCTAATCACTAATATTTTATTTGTACTTTTTTGTACTAAACCCTGAATTTAGCATGCAAGTATGTGTGTACATGTTCACACATGTGTGTATGTGTATATGTGTGTGTGCTGTTGCAATGTTGTTTGCCAATGTGGACCGTGTGAGGCTGAAGAGAGCTAACTGTGTTGCAATGTACTTATTTATCAGTGTTCTGTCATGTCATTTCTGTGGAGCCACCCTTCTGTACATTTTATTTGTCAAATAATAACATCATCATAATCAAAGCATATACAACATTAAGTTACATAAAAGAGACTACTTTCAGCTCTTATTATATGTTAGGTAAGAAGATACAGATATAATTAGGTAGTAAGTTATTTTTGTAAGATGACTGTCAGTACAAAATATGTATTTGACTTCTTAAATTGGTTATACTTTTAAGATATACTCATGGAGTGAGTTTGACTGACTTGACCAAACAGGTGTTACTCCATGGTTATTCCTGTGAAACACAAGGTGGATAAACTCTTTCCGGATTTCTGTTGAAAATAACTTTCTTTGTAACTAAGATAATCAACCCTGTATTTATTAGGTTTGAATATCCCATCATATTGACTGAAAATCAGTATTGTGGATATGCTTGTTAGATATACCTTTCAAAAACAAACAAACAAAAAGCATGTGTCACCTCCAGATTGTGGATGCATTTGAAGTTGTTTTGTACATGCAATGGGATCTTCACTAATGACTTTTTTATGGGAGTAACTATCACAACTTTAACAAATAAGGCTTTTCGAATATCTTTTCCAATATAAATAACAACCCAGAGCGAGTCTTGCAAATTCTGAAAAGCCTTTGAATATTTTCGTATTATTTCAGTTTATTGACTATAGAGCTAAAGACATTTCTGAAATAAATATTGTTAAGATCTGAAGAAGTAAGTGGGTATATAGGCTTTTTTATGCATCATTTTATGAAAACCCTGTTTTTATGAAAGTAAATGAAATAGAATAAAATAATGTAAGTGAATTCGGCGGCTGTTGAGCGGATTCTACTTAACCCAGCAAGAACTGGCAAGAAGCAGACATCATCATCCTGCAGTTCGCAGACAAGGGACAACCCAGGAACCAAGACTCGGTGTGAGTAGAAGCCTGACATCCTCATTCCTTCTCAGGGAGCAAAGGAGGGAAGGCCACCCCTTCCCCCCACTACCAGAGATCTCCATCTTTGATACTGACAAAGGCCTGGCTGAGCTGCTAGCTCCAACTCAGGCCTTGGAAGAAAACAAGAGACATTTAGCAGGTCACAGGAACCTAACCTGACCTGCTAGACTCAGCTCTACCCAGAGAAAAGTCACCCAGCCTGGGCCGAGCAAGCTCCACCAGCCCCAGGAGTGGATTTCTTCACTGGATAAACAGAACTAGAGGCTGCCCCTCCCTACAGCAGCCTTGACAATCAATTGAAATTCAGTAAACTTAAACCCTGAGAAAGGCTCTAGGCTGGGCTCTGTGAGTGCCTCACAAGCTAGTCCCTCAGGGAAAAGCTACTGTTTGCTGAAAGGCCTCAACTCTATCCAGAACCTAGCCTCATCACAGCATCTCCAAACTAGAGGAAACCTCCATCTCCCACTTTTGTGATACTCACAGCAGATCTCCCTCCCATTGAACCAGCATGGGAGGAGGATCACAAAAACCTAGGTAAAGCAGAGCATTTTTCTGCCTGCTCAAACTAACCGACTTAAGAAACCAACCAAGCCACAGGAAAATCAAACACCACAAACAGACCAGATACCAAATAGAGACTGGTTAATGACACAAGATACAGGATCTTCCCATCCCCCCCCAAAAATCAAAGAACTCTTTTTAGTATTTTATAAAAAAATTTTCCAAAAGCTTTTTTTAAATTTTAATTTTTAACATTAAAAAAATTTGTTTTCTATTAAAATTTTTTCTTCCTCTTATAATTTTTATTTTCGTGGTATAAGTGTGTGTGCTTTTTTTTCTTGTTTTGTTTTTTTTTTCTTTTTATAATTTTTTTGTTTAGCTCTACTGACCTTTTGATCCTTTTTTTCTTTCCTTCTCATTCTTTTCACCTTTTCTTCTCTTTTGTTCTTCTTAACATGACTTAATTGCTATTCTGCTCATCCTCAGATATACCCATAGTCGATTATTAGACCTTATCACCCATTGTGTACATACTTAATCCAGAAATTCATTACTCAATTCAAAACCTTTAGACTTAAATTCCTTAATACCAGTACTACTTCTTTATATGTATATAATATTTTAAGCATTTCTATTTTTACGTTTTTGACGTCTCCTTTCTATCCCTACCTTTATCTTATCCTATACAAATTCTTCTTTGAATATTATGTTTGTATTTTGCATAATTTTTAAGTTTATAAGTGTTTCACTTTTTAATTTTTAATATTTGTTCTTCTATTTTTTTCTTGTCTCATTTTTTCTTTCTTTTTATCTTTTTTTTCTCTCTCTCTACTATCAATCTATTCAACCTATTTCCCGCTATGAGATTAGGACTTAGTTAAATTAACTCACCCTCTGCCTTTCCACATCCCTGTATTCCTATTTTTACCAATATCTCTCCCTAAACCTGATAATTTCTGGTTTGCCAAATTCTTCTTTGTGGTTCGTAGTCCATTAATACATAGTTGTTTGATGTTGAATAGATATATCTGTTGAACTAGAGTGTATCTTCAGACTTTTGATGGTGCATCTACAGACTTTGTTTGATGTTTACCTTAAGATAGTGTTCTAGCACAAAACTGGTGTTACGTTCATCCCAAAAGGGCAGGGCAAGCCGTAAAAACACAGGAAAAATGGCAAGTCCGGGTACCCTACTCCCACTCATGATACTCGGGGGACAGAACAGATAATTAATAATACATTGGAGAATTCCCAGAAAGCTCTACAAACACTACTGTTAAACATGGGCAATGAAAAGATTGAAAACCTGCAAAGGACTCTGAATGTACATGATAGGGAGAGAGATGAGGCAAACCAAAGTTCAATACAGGAATATCATGAGAGTGAGGAAGCTACTCAAAGATTGATACAAGAATTGCTTGAGCAGCTTGAGAACACACAAAGAGAAATAAAGGAATGGCATGAGCAGGCTGAGACCAGTCAAAGAGATAGACAGGAATTGGGGGAGCTGGCCAAGAACAGAAAAAGAGAAAGTCAGGAATGGCGTGAGCAGGCTAAAAATACTCAAAGAGAGCAACAGGAATCGCGTAATGTGAGGAAGCTAATAAAAGAGTAATAAAGAAATTGAGAGAGCAGTGTTTGTGTGAGCTCTGCTTTGAAGGCCTTGTAAAATTCCGCTGTAAAACCATCTGGTCCTAGACTTTTCTTAGCTGGGAGGCTTCTTATTGCTGTTTCTCTTTCAGTGCTTGATATGGGCCTGTTAAGATGGTTTAACTCATCTTGGTTTAGTTTTGGCATGTCAATATTTGCTTGGAAAAGGTCCATTTGTGTCAAGTTCTCAAACTTATTAGCATAAAGTTTTGAAAAGTATTCCCTAATAATGTTATGAATCTTGGTTGTTTCCGTGGTGATGTGTCCATTCTCATCTCTGAGTTTATTTATTTGGGTGTGTTCTCTTCTTTTTCTGATAAGATTTGCTAAGGGTCTGTCAATTTTGTTAAGTTTTTCGAAGAACCAACTCTTTGTTTTGTTGATTCTTTCTATAGTTTCCTTGGATTCTAATTCATTCAATTCTGATTTAATTTTAATTATTTCTTTCTCTACTGGATTGGGGTTTATCTTGCTGCTCTTTTTCAAGGAGGTTTAGATGTGTCATTAAATTTTTGGTTTCAGATCTCTCCAATTTGTTGATGTAGGAGCTCAGAGCTATAAAATTGCCTCTGAGTACTGCCTTTGCTGTGTCTCAGAGGAGCTGGTAATTGTGTGTTCATTTTTGTTGAATAGCATGCACATTTGAATTTCCGTTCTAATCTCTTCCATGACCCACTCGGGATTCAACAGTGTGTTGTTCAGCCTTCATGTGATACCGGACTTTCTTTGGTGGCTTTTGGTCTTGAGTTCTAATTATATTCCCTTGTGGTCAGAGAGAATGCAAGGTATAACTTCAATGTTTCTGAATTTAGACAAGTTTGCTTTGTGGCCTAAAATGTGGTCTATTTTAGAAAATGTTCCATGTGCTGCTGAGAAAAACGTGTATTCTGATGGTGCTGGGTGAAATGTTCGGTAGATGTCTGTTAAATCTAGTTGATCTATGCAGCTGTTTAGATGTGTCGTTTCTCTGTTGAGTTTTTGCCGAGTTGATCTATCTAGTGGGGAGAGTGGTGTGTTAAAATCCCCAACAATTAATGTCTTTGGATCTATGTGGGATTTGAGGGGAAGTAGTGTTACTTGGATAAATTTGGGTGCTCCTTTAATTGGCGAATATATATTGAGAATTGGAATATCCTCCTGAAGGAGAGATCCCTTAATTAGTTTGTAGCGACCTTCTTTATCTCTTCTCACGAATTTTAATTTGAAGTCTATTTTATCTGATATTAGGAATGCAACTCTTGGCTGTTTATGGGGGACGTTAGCTTGGTAGATTTTTGAAAATGTGTTTGTTTTTCTGGACAAGATGTGATTCCTGAAGGTAGAAAATAGAAGGGTCTTGTTTTTTAATCCAACTAGACAGTCTATGTCGCTTAATTGGAGAGTTAAGTCCGTTAATATTGAGAGATAGGACTGAGAGGTATTTGGGAGTTCCTGCCTTCTTATCCACCTTCTTGGGGGCTGCGAAATCTGGGTTCTTCCTATGGTTCTTGGGTTCTCAGTTTGGGTGCAGTTACTTGGCCTTTATTGGGGTCTTGTTGGTTTTCTATGTGTAGGACATCTTTAAGAATGTTTTGTAAGGCTGGTTTGGTGGAGATGTATTGTTTCATATTTTCTTTGCTATGGAAGGTTTTTATTTGGCCTTCAGTTATGAAGGAGAATTTACTGGGTACAGTATTCTTGGTTGATAGTTGTTTGTTTTTAGGGCATGTCATACATCATTCCAGGTTCTTGCTTTGATTGTCTCTGCTGAGAAATCTGAGGTGATTCTAATTGGTTTCCCTTTATAAGTGATTAATCTTTTCTCCTTGACAGCTTTAAGGATCTTTTCCTTGGTCTGAGTTGATCCTGTGTGGATTATAATGTGACGGTGGGATGTCCTATTCTGGTCTGGTCTATTTGGGGTTCTAAAAGCTTCTTGTATCTGAATAGGCCTATCTTTTTGCATGTTTAGGAAGTTCTCTGCTAGGATCCTCTTAAACAAATTTCCTAGACCATTAACTTCTGTTTCTAGGTGCTCCTCTACACCCATTATCCTTAGATTAGGCCTTCTGATGTTTTCTTACAAGTGTTGGATAGATCTATCATATTTCTTAGACTTGTCTTGGATGGTTGTATGTGCTTTCTCTATAATATCTAGGCTGTCTTTAATCCCTGAGATTCAATCTTCTGCATGGTATAATGTGCTGTCAAGACATTCTACTTTGTTTTTTATCTCTTTTCCTTCTAATTGGTCAGCTTTGATGGCTTCAAATTCTTTGTTGAAGCTTTGTTTTAGATCTTGTATGAACTTGTTTGCTTCCTTAATTTGGTGTTCAGTGTTTATTCTCAGATCACTTAGTTGATTGGTTATGGTTTCCTTGGATTCCCATTCCTTCTGTTGGGTTCCATTCAGCATTCCCTTTGTGGTCTCCCTGACTTCCTTCAGCTCTTTGTTAATGGATTCCATGAATGCCTTTACTGATCTTTGTGTATTCTCTTCTTGATCTCTCAATTCCTGTATTCCTCTTTGATTAGCTTCCTCCCGTTCATGGGAATTCTCTTTGAGTGTTCTCAGCCTGCTCACTTCATTCTTGCCTTTCTCGTTGAGTATTCTCAAGCTGCTCACACAAATCCTCTATCAGTTTTTGAGTAGCTTATTCACGCTTATGATATTCCTGAATAAACTTTTGGATTGCCTCCTCTCTCTCCCTATCATGCGCATGCAGGGTCCTTTTTATGCTTTCAATCTTTTCATTTATCGTGTTTGCCAGCAGTGTTTGTAGAGCTATTTGGGAACTCTCCTCTGGATTTTTCATTATCTGTTCTGTCTCCTGATTATCAAGATTGGGAATTGAGATACCCGGATTTGCCATTTTTCTTGTGTTTTTCCGGCTTAATCTGCCCATTTGAGATGTAAATAGCACCTGTTTTGTGCTAGAACACTCTCTTAAGGCAAGCATCAACCAAAATCTGAATTTGCACAGTCAATAGTCTACATATACAATCTAGTTCAACAGATATATCTATTCAACATCAAACAACCATATGTTAATTGACTACAAAACGCAAAGAAGAATTTGGAAAAACAGAAATTATTAGGGTTAGGGAGAGATGTGGGTAAAAAATAGGAATAGATTGGTGTGGGGAGGCACAGGGAGAGTTAACTAAGCCCTAATCTCAAAGCAGGAAATAGGTTGGGTAGAATGAAAGTAGAGAGACAGAAAAAAAGAAGAAATTGAAAGGGAGAAGAAAAGAAACCAGTTAAAATAGAAAAGTAAAAATCAATAATATTATGCAGAAATAAAACAATCTATTTAGAGAAGAACATGAATATATTGAGTGAAGGGGAGGGGTATAAAGGAGATGTGAAACCTTAAAAATAAAAATGCTTAAAATATTATATAGGTATAAAGAGGTAGTACTGCTATTAAGGAATTTAAGTCTCAGAGGTTTTGAATTGAGTAATAAATTTGTGGAGTAAGTGTGTACACAATGGGTGATAGGGTCTAATAGTTAACTACGGGTTTATTTGAGGTTGTGCAGGACAAGAATTAAATCACATAAAGAAGAACGAAAGAGAGGAAAAGGTAAAAAGGTTAAGGAAGGAAGAAAAAAAGACCAGAAGTTCAGTAAAGCTAAACAAAAAACAAAAAGATAATTAAAAAAGAAAAAAGAGAAAGAAAACAAAAAAGAAAGAAAGAAAAACGCACACTCACGTATCACTAAAATAAAAATTAGAAGAGAAAAAAGAATTACTGGAAAAAAAATTTTTTTCCAAAAAGGCAAAAATTAAAGAGTAAAAAAGTTTTATAAAAGAAAAAAAAATTATATAAGGTGAAGAAGAAGAAGAAGAAGAAGAAGAAGAAGAAGAAGAAGAAGAAGAAGAAGAAGAAGAAGAAGAAGAAGAAGAAGAAGAAGAAGAAGAAGAAGAAGAAGAAGAAGAAGAAGAAGAAGAAGAAGAAGAAGAAGAAGAAGAAGAAGAAGAAGAAGAAGAAGAAGAAGAAGAAGAAGAAGAAGAAGAAGAAGAAGAAGAAGAAGAAGAAGAAGAAGAAGAAGAAGAAAAAGTTCTTTGATTTTTTTGGGGAGGGGTGGGAAAAATCCTGTATCTTCCTTGTGTCCTTAACCAGCCTCTTGTTGGAGTCTCTGGTCTGCTTGTGGTCCTGTGGTTTGGTTGGTTTTTTAAGTCAGTTTGTTGGAACAGGCACAAAAACCCTCTGCTTTACCCAGGATTTTGCGATCCTCTTCCCAGGCTAGTTCAATGGGAGGCAGATCTGCTTTGAGTATCACAAAAGAGGGAGATGCAGTGATGAGGCTAGGTTCTGAGTAGAGTTGAGGCCTTTCAACAAATAGTAGCTTTTCCCGAGGGCTAGTTTGTGAAAAACTCACAGAGCCCAGCCTGGAGACATTCTCAGGGTTTCTGTTTACTGAATTTCAATCGATTGTCGAGGTTGCTAGAAGGAGGGGCAGCCTCTGGCTCTGATTACCCAGTGAAGAAAACCACTCCTAGGGCTGGTGCCCAAGCTGTGTGACTTTTCCCTGGGTGGAGCTGAGTCTGGCACGTCACGCCGTCTTTAAGTTGTTGTGACCTGCTAAATGACTCGTTTTATTCCAAGGCTTGATTTGGAGCTAGCAGCTCCGCCGAGCTTTGTCAGTATACAAGATGGAGATCTCCAGTACTGGTGGGGTGGAGGGGTGGCCTTCCTCCTCTGCTCCCTGAGAAGGAGTGAGGACATCCGGCTTCTACTCATGGCGAGTCTTGGTTCCTGGGTCATCTCTGGTCTGCGAACTGCAGGATGAAGATGTCTGCTCCTTGTAGGTTCTTGTTGGTGTTGAGTAGAATCCACTCTTCAGCTGGGTCTGGCTCCTTCGTCCTGTTCTCTCTGTGATTCAGGTATGGTGCCTGTGATCGCCGCCGCCACAACCGCTGCCGGGGCTGCAGCGGCTGCTAGCAAGAGCTCAGATGTGTCTCCCTGCCTGGATTTTCCCTCTCTGGCCTGATTCTCTGTCCTGTGATGGCACACTTGGTGTGAATCTCTGGCTTAGGACTGTTCACTGGAACTCTAAAACTGCTTTCTATGCAAGAGCTTGTTTCAACTTCAGCTTCTCCTCTGCCATCTTCCTGGAACCCTCTAGATCTGTGGTTTCTTTGTTGAGTTTTTCCCGAGTTGATCTATCTAGTGGGGAAAGTGGTGTGTTAAAATCCCAAACATGTCAGATTTGAAGGAAAGTAGTGTTTCTTGAATAAATTTGGGTGCTTGGTTGTTTGGCAAACAAATATATCGAATTGTAATATTCTCGTGAAGTAGAGATCCCTTAATTAGTATGTAGCAACCTTCCTTATCTCTTCTCACTAATTTTAATTGAAAGTCTACTTTGTCTGCTAGGATTGCAACTTCCGCCTATTTATGGGGGCCATTTCTTGGTAGATTTTCTTCCAGACTTTCTCATTTAAAATGTGTTTGTTTTTATGGGCAATATGAGACTCCTGAAGGCAGCAGATAGAAGGATCTTGCTCCTTAATCCAACTTGACAGTCTATGTCACTTAATTGGAGAGTCAATCCGTTAATGCTGAGAGTCAGGATTGAGATCTCTTTGGGAGTTCCTACCATTTTATGCACCTTCTTGGGGGCTGCAGCAACTGGGTTCTTCTTATGGTTCTTGGATTCTCAGATTGGGTGCAGTTTCTTGGCCTTTATTGTGGCCTTGTTGGTTTTCTATGTGTAGGACATCGTTAAGTGACATTTATAGGGCTGGTTTGGTGGCTATATATTGTTTCAGTTGTTCTTTGGTATGGAAAGTTTTTGTTTGGCCTTCATTTATGAAGGAGAGTATAGCTGGGTACAGTATTCTTGGTTGATAGTTGTTTGTCTTTAAGGCATGGCATATATCATTCCAGGCTCTTCTTGCTGTAATTGTCTCCGCTGAGATATCTGATATTATTCTAATTGGTTTCACTTTATAGGTGATTCATCTTTTCTCCTTGACAGCTTTAAGGATTTTTTCATTGGAATTGATCCTATGGGGATTATAATGTCACGGTGAGATATCCTGTCCTAGTCTTGTCTATTTGGGGTTCTAAAAGCTTCTTGAATCTGAATAGGTTTATCTTTTTCCATGTTTGAGAAGTTCTCTGCTTGGAACATGTTAACCAAATTTCCTAGTCCATTAACTTTTGCCTCTAGGTGCTCCTCTACTCCTATTATCCTCAGATTAGGCCTTCTGAGGATGTCTTCCAAATGTTGAATAGATCTATCCTATTTCTTGGGTTTGTCTTAGATAGTTGTATGTTCTTTCTCTAAAATAACCTGACTGTCTTCAATCCCTCAGATTCGATCTTCTGCATGGTCTACCATGCTCTCAAGACTTTCCACTTTGTTTTTAATTTCTTTTCCTTCTATTTGGTCAGCTTTGATGACTTCAAATTCTTTGTTGGAACATTGTTTGAGATCTTATATGAACTTCATTACTTTCTTAATATGGTGTTGTGTTTATTCTCAAATCACTTAGTTGATTGGTTATGGTTTCCTTGGACTCCCATTCCTTCTGTTGGGCTCCATTCAACATTCCCTTTCTGGTCTCCCTGACTTGTTTCAGCTGTCTTTTATTGGATTCCATGAATGCCTCTATTTGGTAGGAAAGTAACACCACTTTTGTGCTAGAACACTATTTTAAGGCAAGCATCAACGAAAGTCCTGTAGTTGCACAGTCAAAGTCTGGGCCTTTTGTCAATATCAATTTCTGGGCCTTTGTCAGTATCAAAGATGGAGCTCTCTGGTGGTGGGAGAGGGGCGGGCTTCCCTCCTCTGCTTTCTGAGAAGGAGTGAGGATGTCAGGGTTCTACTCATGCCAGAATCTTGGTTACTGGGCTCTCTCTGGTCTGCAATTTGCAGCATGAATATATCTGTTCCTTGACAGTCGTTCCTGGTGTTGAGTAGAATATGCACACTTTGTCTGGCATCTTTTTGACTGGACTCTCTCTGTAGGCATGGTGGCTCTGGCCACTGATGCCCAGATCTGTTTCTTTGCCTGGATATTCCATCTCTGGCCAAACTCTCTGTACTGTGATGGCACACTGGGTGTGATTCTCTAGCCTAGGATTCTTGACTGGAATACTAAAACTGTTGTCTACGTGAAAGCTTGTTTAGCCTAGACCTTTTGCCATCTTCCTCCATACTCTAGATTATGACTTTAGACTCTAACTTGGGACAATGATCTGCTGTCAGTTATTTTCTACTCTTCTCCTTCTTTTCCCCTTCCACTTACATAATTTTATTTAAAGAAACATATTTGAGCTTGTATTTCTAAATTCTTCAAAATTATTTGAATTTCTTCATACTTCTGGCAGCCTCCTATATATTTCTCAATGGAATATTTTGTCACAACCATTTTTATCCCATATGATATTGGATATCTTCCTGCCTAATTCAGTGCAAGACATAAATTACACTCATCCAGATATTTCAACACTTGTTGAAATGATTTCTTACGTAGAAATCATTATTTTAGTATTTCTGGGGAGGTGTCATCTGTCATTTTTGAAAGATCCTACGTGATACTTATATGCAAACCTGTTTTAAACCAATATGCCATTTAGTAGATGAACAAATCAACAAAATGTCAGATATATATACATATATATCTATATCTATATCTATCTATCTATCTATCTATCTATCTATCTATCTATCTATCTATCTATCTATATGGCTGAATTCTATGCTTCCAATTCAAAAGGAAATGGAAAGATTTTTCAAAATCCCTGCTGAATAAAACAAGCAAGACTCAAAAAAACAGATTGCATAGTCTCCCTCATTTGTAATAATAGGAAATGTATAGAATAACACTAGCAGATGAGCAGAATGGCTCAAAAGCTTTGTATATAGGACCATACAAGATCATGTTGAGCAAAATGAACAACTAGATATGGAAATAGAGGTTTTTCTTTGTGGTTGTTTTTTTTTAATGTACTATGTGATTTCTTTTTTCTTTTGTGTTTTCCCCTATAGTTTATCCCGTGCTGTATTTGATTTCAGTACTGTATGTATTGCACATGCATTTATCTTAATTTGACAAGGCAAGATGAACAAATTGGGGAGACAAAGGACAAAGGGTAAACCAATGCAATAGCAATACTCACAAGACAACATGTTGGAAATTTACATTACAACTTGTGAGGGATTTGGGGGGAAAGGAAAAGTGTGAGAAAAATGATGTAGTGGTTAAAATTTCGACATATTAGGTATTCACTACCTTACAATTAATGCAACCCCTGTATATATCACCTTAAAAATAAAATTAAACTAAAAATAAGTTACATAAAGTATAATTTCTCTGTATTGCTATAGTAAATATTATGTGCTTTATCTTTTTAAAAATGAACACTATTTGGCATCTAGTTTGAATTAATTACACCTTTTTTATCAGAGGTTCATCAACTTGAATATTATCAAAATATACAATATTTTCACAATATACCTACCATAATTTTCCAAAACATTATAATTTCAGTATTATCTCATAGTGAAACAGAAAACAGTTTAATTCTCTGGAAACTTCTAACTTTTAAAACTGAATAACTGTTCAAAGGACAGTATATATGTGGTTTTCAAATTTCTTACAAATACTGACTACTCATTTTCAAATTTTGAGCATTTCATATCAGAGATATTCAAAAGAGTACCTGTTTGAATGTTATTTAATTCTGCAATAGCTGCAGTCTCTAATGGGGTGTTACATATTGAGAAATCAACAGAAAAAAATAGCCATATTCTGGTGAAGAATATAACTATGAAGTATGTGTAATAATTAATTTCTCAAGAGTAAACATTTGTTTATCAGAGTAAGCTATTATTTCTGTGACCATCAATCCCAACCTTTTATGCCATAAAGTCTTCCTAGCCCAACAGTTTCTAATTTGTAAGGTGCACCTTAAAATTCCCTTAATTCACATCATGAATACCTTATCACTCTTGTGAAAAAATACTACACTTGTGCAAATATGATGCCCTTCCTATTGTGGAAAGTACACTACACTAAACTTTGCTGCAACATATTTCTAATTCCTAGAAATCAGAACACTTGCAAATATTACTTATCTTTTTTATCTATCATAGATATTCAGGAGACTGAGATCAGAGATTATGGTTCGAAGCCCACCCAGTCAGGAAGATTCCTTAGATTCTTCTCTCCAATAAATTTCTCAGGAAAAGCCAGACTCAAGTGGCACTGAAGTTGAAGAGGTAGGGCATGAGCCTTGAGCACAAATCAGCTCAAAGAGAGTGGCCAGGCACAGAGTTCAAACCTGAGGAACAACCAAAAAATAAAAACCAACTCCAACCCTAGCATTTTTCTCATTGTATACAGAGGCATGTAATTAAGGTATTTTCTTCCTCTATTATGAATAGATAGAAGACCCAAGACCTCACACAATTACTCTCTTCATACCATGTTTCACCAAAACCTAAAAAAATTGCTTGTTCTTAATTTACAAATTAATATCATCCATTTGTTGGCAACTCTGTCTAGATTATTCACACTATCAATTTATACATGAACTGTTGGAATTATGAATTAACTGTTGTAATTATACCTCGCTTCAAAGAATACTTTAGGCAAATAAAATGCCAGATTCATTTGTGAATTTGTCGATTGAAACCTCTACTTAAACAGACTTTTGTAGTATCCTATAGAATATGAAATTACAAACAAAACGAAAATATTTATTTTAAATCTAAATTCTAATTTAGCAAGGTCTATAAAGTCCTACATTAGATGAACTTTGTATTTTTCCAGACTTAAAATTTTGTAATCTTTCATTATTTCTTTGAAATCCAACAGAATGATGCTTATTTTTTCAAATTTTTGATTGGGAATCATGAGCCATTTTGCATCTAGGAATCTTGTGTAATGAAGAGAACATTTAAAACACAACTGAGGATTATATATGAGTTGCATTTCAATAAGAAACTTGCCTTCTCAAAACATAATGACAAAATTAGCCCAAACCTCCAACTGTGTATTCCTTTCTTGTTGTTTGGCTTGTTTCATTGAGACAAAATTATACTACCTGGCTCAGGGAAGGTATCACTATGTAATCCCACTCTCTAATCTCCTGTCTTAGTCTGAGTGCTAGAATTCCAGGCTTGTATCAAATTTCCCTGCCATAGTTTGGTGTTTTATTTAATATAGATACAGACTAGCAATTATGAACGTCTCCTACGATCTTATCCATTAGACTGAAGCTCAAACTGTTTATGTACTATTGTCAAAGATGTTCTATCATTTGAAACAGGATATGAACATTTTAAAATGCACCTGCAGGGGTCTCTGATTCATTCTTCCATGGATCCAATCCCTTTAATAATGATTAATTGACTTTCTTATTATCTCTGGTCCCTAGGTATGTAATATTCTCAAACTTCTTTGAAGAAATTTCACTTGAGGACTTTCTAATATTAAAAATTATCACTTGATCTGGTCTTACTCAGGATATATTTTCAATTGTTTTCTAACATTTCTCCACATTCTGAGAGTTGTTTCATTTGTGAAGGTGGGTTTGTACATGTATGTGCCTCTGTGTGTATATGTATGTTTGTATGTGTGTATGCAAAAGCCTCAGCAACCTTATTCAGAAATCTTGCTCACGACTAGTATTCCATCACTTGAGTTCATGCTTATAATTCTAGCTACTCAGGTGGCTGAGATCTGAGGGTTGCGGTTCAAATCCATTATGAGTAGGAAAGAAAGGTTCTGAGGCACTTATCTCCAATTAACCACCAGAAAACTGGAAGTGGCACTGTGGCCCAAGAAGTAGAACACATATTGCCCAGGCCGAATTCAAACCCTGCCACAACCTTCAAAAAAAAAAAGATAAAAGATAAAAGAAAGAAAAAGAAATGAGATCTTTGCCACCAGTTCTTTGCTAGTATAATTCTCACTTTCTCACCATGGACTTTTTTTCCAGTTAAGTCCATGCTCTTATATCTAACTTGCTTTGGAACCAGAATTATTCTTCCATTGTACATTTTCCAAATTTGCGTGATTAGCAACAATGATTTAGAGATAGAAGTTGAAAGACAGTGGCCTCATCATTCATGTTCCTCTTAGTATTAATTATTTCTCTATGTCACTCCCATAGATCTACATAATGGCCTTGGCTTTATTGGTTCAATGTTGTCTTATTTGCAGAATCATCTATAGTATATTAAACCATTATACTTAAACACAGAACATTTCTTTCTCTTATTATTCCTATTGTTTCTTCTACTGTTAACTTGTGTACACTTGGGAAATAATGAAAAACACACACACACACACAAATAAACTTTTCTGAGAATCATCTCCCAGTTAAATTTAATTTAAGAGCACTTATGAAATTTGAACTTAATGTACTCCTGGGTAATGGTTTCTTCTTTTATAGTAAAAATAGTGTACAGAGGGCTTAGAGTTACATAAGTAAGGTAATGATTATATTTCCTATTTTTACATCCTCTTTTGTTTTTGATGTGGTATCCGTTCCTTCTCCATCTACTCAATTCCCGCTCCACTCCCCAAGTTGTAAAGTTCGTTTTCTACATAGTGTCTTTTTCATATCATTGTTACAATTGGTCATCATGAATCTCTTTTTCAGAATTCTGTTGTTTCCCTTCCCCTCCCCAAACTAGATGGTTTTACAGCAGAATTCTACAAGTCCTTCATAGCAGAGCTCACACCAATACTCCTCCAAATCTTCAATTAATTGAAACAGAAAGTTCACTACTGAACACATTCTATGAAGCAATCATAACCCTCATCCCAAACGAGGCAGGGACTCATTAAAGAAAGAGAACTATAAACCCATTTCTTTGATGAGCATTGATGCAAAACTTCTCAACAAAATTTTGGCCAATGACTTCAACAATTCATCCAAAAAATCATACAACACGATCAAACAGGATTCATTTCAGGGATGCAAAGCTGGTTCAATATACACAAATCAATTAATATTATTTATCACATCAACAGAAGCAAGAATAAGAACCACATGGTTATTCCAATAGATGCAGAAAAAGCATTCGACAAGATCCAACACCCCTTTATGATGTAGGTTTTGGAAAAATTAGGAATCCATGGAACATTCCTCAATACAATAAAGGTTGTATATGACAAACTTACAGCCAGCATTATACTTAATGGTGAAAAACTAAAGCCGTTTCCTCTTAACTCAGGAACAAGACAAGGATGTCCACTCTCTCCACTTCTCTTCAATCTAGTATTAGAATGCCTAGATACAGCAATAAGACAAGATGCAGACATAAAGGGGATCCAAATAGGGAAAGAAGAAATAAAAAACTCTCCCTCTTGGCAGATGACATGATCTTGTATTTAAAGAATCCCATAGCCTCCACTCCCAAATTGCTCAACCTGATTCAAACTTGGGCAAAGTAGCAGGGTATAAAATTAACCCCCCAAAATCAATGGCTTTTCTGTATGTCAACAATGAGAAAAGTGTGGCTCAAATTAGGAAAGCAACTCCATTTGTAATAGCCCCACAAAAAATAAAATACCTAGGAATTAACTTAACCAAAGAAGTGAAGGACCTCTATGATGAAAACTTTAAAATCTTGAAGAAGGAAATCAAAACAGATCTTAGAAAATGGAAAAACCTACCATGCTCCTGGATTGGAAATATTAACATCGTGAAAATGACAATACTTCCTAATGCTGTCTACAAATTCAACGCGATACCCACCAAAATTCCAACCTCATTCTTCAAGGAAATAGAAGAGTCAATCCAAAAATTCATATGGAACAATAAAAGACCCTGAATAGCAAAAACGCTCCTCAACGGAAAGAACAGTGCTGGAGGAATATCAATACCAAATTTCAAACTCTACTATAAAGCCATAGTAATCGAAACAGCTTGGTTTAGCATAAGAACAGACCTCAGGTATAATGGAATAGAATTGAAAACCCAGAAATCAACCTACAGAACTATAGCCATCTAATCTTCGATAAGGGAGCTAAAACAATAGAATGGAAGAAAGAGAGGCTCTTCAGTAAATGATGCTGGCAAAATTGGTTAACTACTTGTAGAAAACCAAAGCTAGATCCTTATATATCACCCTGCACCAGAATCAACTCCAAATGGTTCAAAGACCTCGAAGTCAAAGCAGACACTCTGAAAACATTACAGGGTGAAATAGGAGCACATCTCATAATTTACGTAATACTACTTACATATCTGTAGTTACCTTAAAAGATTTTAGGCCTTAGAGCAGGGAGGTAAAATGTATTTTTATTTCTGCATGAAACAATTTGTGACTTTATACCAACAAACTGAATTTGACTCTTTCCTTATTTGTAAGGTAAGTTGGAAAATATAAGATCTCTTCACTTTTCTCTTTTCTTGCTCTAGAAGTCAACAAATATATTCTTCATTTTTTCTGGTAGATTACATCCATTTACAGATGAGAAATGTAAGGCTAACAGTCAATGTAGTGAGTAAGAATGATAGCAGAATTTTTGTCTGAGGTCTTCACTCTGTGTGCTTACAAAGAGATAATTTGGTGATGGAGAGGACCAATATGAAAAGACTATGGGGAAAAAGCATACTTTGGAAATGGTTGTTTTAGGACTAGGTGACAGTGATGAGTAAATGAAACAGGCTGGTGTCAGGGGCATAAAAAGGAGTACATAGAAATCATATTAGTGACAGAACCTAAGAAAATCTTGATCATTCATCTTATTTAATGGGAGGGAGTAGAAGGTAAGAAGAAATCTCAGGTGCTTCCACTGGTCTGGCTGGCAACTGTGTTAGTGATATTCTTAGTAATAAGGACGACAGGTTGAAATGATGGATTTAGGGCATAAAACTCTCTGATTGTTCTGAAGTTCATATTAAACAGATGCAAAAATAGGTCTGTTTAGACATCATCAAAATATCCACTACCATGAATATGAAAAATTATAATAAAATTGGGATGGTATTATTGAAGGGAAGAGGAAAAGTAAAGTTCTCACACAAGTGTGAGCAATGTGAGCACCAGAGTGGACAAGATTGGAAGAAAGAGAAAAAAAAGGAACCAAAAATGTAATAAACACAGATTTTCTGAAGTAAAGGAAGGAAAGAATTTTCAGGAAGATATTGAAGGAAATATGCTATTTGGATTTGAAAAGTAAAAGGACATAGACAAGTTTAATAAGAACAGTGTTTCGGTGAAAGTCATATTGATAAAATTTTGAGGTATGACTTCGAAGCCATAAAATTCTGGATCAATGAATTCAACAGATCCTGTTGATTTTAAATGCTGGGAACATATGCTTTTATCCTGACCTTAGCAAAATTATCCAAATATAACTCTCATGAACTTTACTTAGGGCTATTCTGTGAATATTTTTGAACTTTGTTTAGCCAGCAGATTAGAGATTGAACTACAGCAGACACAAGCCTAATTTGTCCTAGAGTTCTAATGAGTGACCCATGTATCCACAACAGTTTGGGATTTTATTGAAATATCTTTAGATATGTCTGGATATTTTATTAGCCTATTCATTATAAATGTAGGAAAAGTATCACCAAGTATTAGTTTGAACATACAGCTTTACTGATGTGACTGAAGACTCCTAGAATTGATTCCGCTTTAGAATAGAAAATGTGTCAATAGCCATTGACACATCACAACTGCCATATACTCTAATTCTAATTCTTGTTAGGGATATCTCCATGCTGAAATAACCCTGTCCATCAACCTGCCACAAATTCTGGTATGTAGGAAGTACTCATAAACTTCAAGCTTTTATTGAATGGAAGAGTTCAGACATTACCCTCACCTCTAGGATTAAATGCCTAAAGAGATAAGACATTTTGCTTTAATGCCTTTCTTTCATTTTCTTATACCTATTTGCAAGTAGGGAAGGATTCTGATTTAACAACAATACAATGGTGACTTGTTTTAACACAACGTCTAAGATCTAGTGTTAATTCGGATACTCACTAATTAGCTACAGATTTTGTGGATATTTATATTTCTCCTGGGTAAACTAATGAGCACCAAAAAAATGTCCCTAAGGAGCCTTTCAATTCTAATATCACTGTTTGTCTCAAAATGCTTCAAATTCTACACCCTCTAATGTGGGCATAGGGTTATCTTGTGGAACTTTTCTCCTCAGAGAGTGAGTACTACCCTATTGCTTAACATGGACAAAGTACATTCATACATAGACTGGGCATGTGCAAACAAGAAGTGATAGTTGAACAATGTTCTTAGCAGTATTTACAGATGAAATGGAAATAGAGCAACTATGAAGTCAAAAGGAATGTGCAAAAAGACAGAGGCACAAAGTAGAATGTGCCAAGGAAATGCTGAAGAGTAATTTGAAATTATGTGCTCAAGTGTGAGGGTGTGTTCAAAGTACAGCTTCAGACAATGTAATTGGATATCTTCAGGGGAAACTGCTTTAAATGATTCTGGGATAATTGTACAAGTAGAAGCCCTTTGGTCTGACTCTAATCAGCCACAACATAATCAATTTAGGGATTATTTTCAAAGTGCAAAATGAGCAAAAGAGGGCTAATCAGAGTTAGTGTTCAGGTTGACGTACGTCTTCATTTATTTTGGAGCATTAAACTAGGAAAAAAACCAAGTAAACATTTTGCAAGTACCTAAATTAAGTGGGACGTATTATATTGGTCTCTTTTTAACTTGGAAGTTATAGATTTTGTCCTTTTATACTTGGGACAATGATCTGCTGTCAGTTATTTCTTCTCTTCCGCTTCTTTTGCCCCTTACTTACATAATTTTTATTTAAAAAGACATATTTGCGCTTGCATTTCTAAATCCTTTAAAATTATCTGAACTACTTCATACTTCTGACAAACTCTTATATCTTTCTCAAGGGAATATTTTGTCACTATCATTTTTATCCTATATGATATTGGATATCTTCCTGCCTGATTCAGTGCAAGATATACATTAGACTGATCCACATATCTCAACACTTCTACCACCAAGAAATCCTATCTTACATAGAAATCATGATTTCAGAATGTCTGGGGAAGTGGCATCTGTCATTTTTGAATGGCCCTACGTGATAATTACATGCAATCATGTTTTAAACCAATGTGCCACTCAGTAGATGAACGAATGGACAAAATGTGGTATATATATATATATATATATATATATATATATATATATATATATATATATATATATATATATATATATATATATATATATATATATATACCCGGTGGAATTATTTGCTTCTAATTCATAAGGAAATGGGATTCCATGGTTTCCCTCATTTGTAATAAGTAGGAAATATCTAGGATTGTCCTAGCAGATGAGCACAATGGTTCAATAGCTATGTGTAAGTTGATGCTGAGCAAAATGAACTCCTACATATGGAAACAGAGGTTTTTCTTTGTGGTTGTTGTTTTTAATGTACTATGTGATTTCTTTTTTCTTTTGTGTTTTCTCTTATGGCTTGTTCCCTATTGTATTTGTTTTCAGTATCATGTGTCATTGTATATACATTTATCTTAATTTGGCAAGGGAATAGGAACAACAAAATGGCGAGACAAAGGACAAATGGCAAACCAATGCAATAGCAATACTCACAAAACAAAATGTTGGAAATTTACCTTACAACTTGTGAGGGGAATTGGGGTGAAAGAAAACAGTGAAAAAAATGAGAGAGTGGGTAAAAAGTTCATGTTACGTATTCACTACCTTACAATTACTGCAACCCCTTCTATATACCCCTTGACAATAAAATTTAATTAAAATATAAGCTACATAATATATAATTTCACTGTATAGGTATAGTAAATATTAATCAATTACCTCTTTCTTTATCAGAGGGTCATCAACTTGAATGTTATCAAACTATACAATATTTTCAGAATATACTTGCCATTATTTTGAAAAAACATTATTTTAGTAATGTCTCATACTAAAACAGAAAACAGTTCTAGTCTATAGAAATTACTAACTTTCAAAAGTCAATAATTGTTAAGAGGAGAGAATATATGTGTTCTTCAAAATTCGTATGACTACTAAATATTCATTTTCAAATTCTGAACATGCCATACCAGAGACATTTCAAATAGTATGTGTTTGCCTTTTATTTAATTCTGCAATAGATGCAGTTTCCAATGGGATGTTGCATATTTAAAATTCAACAAAAAATAGCCACATTCTGGTAGAAAATAAACCTATGAACTATTTATAATAATTAATTCCTGAAGAGTATACATTTGTTCATCAGAGCAAGCTATTATTTCTATGACAATTAATCCCAAGTTTTTATGCCATAAAGTCATCCTAGCACAACAGTTTCCAACTTGTAAAGTGCACCTTAAAATTTCCTAAATTCACATCATGACTTACTTAACACTATTTTGAAAAAATACTACACTTCTGCTGTGATGCCCTCCCAATTGTGCAAAGAACACTACAATAAATTTTGCTGTACCATTTCCCCCCCAGTGTTATTCTTGAGATAAGAACACTTGCAAATATTATTTATTGTTATACTTATTTTATTATATTATTATTATTATTTTCTCTATCATAGATATTCAGGAGATCTGAATATCTGAATATTAAGATCTGAAGATTATGGTTCAAAGCCCACCTAGGCAGGAAGTTTCCTTAGATTCTTATCTCCCATAAACTGTTCAGGAAAAGCCAGACACAGTGGCACTGAGGTTCAAGTGGTAGACCAGTAGCCTTGAGCAAAAACAGGCTCAGGTACAGTACTCAGGCCAGAGGTTAAGCCCTAGGAGAAATTAAAGAACAAAAACAAAATAAAAAACCTCAAACATAGCTTTTTTCTCATTGTATATAAAGGTATGCAATTAAGGAAATTTCTTCCTGTGTTATGTATAGGTAGAAGAAAAAATGATTTCACACAATTACTCTCTTCATACCATGTTACACCAAAGTCTCAAAAATTGCACTTTTTCTAAATTCATAAATTAATAGCATCCATTTGTTGGCAACTCTCTCTAGATTATTCATGTCATACATGAACTGTTGTAATTATCTATTAACTAAGTTCTAAGTATACCTCACTTGAAAGAATATTCTAGGCAAATAGAATTCCAGAATCATTTGTGCATTTCTAAATTAAACCTACTTGAATACAATTTTGTAGCATCCTATAGAGTATGAAATTACAAAAAAATATTTGTTTCAAACCTAATTTCTTATTTAGCCAGGTTTACAAAGTCCTACATTAAATGAACTTTGCAATTTCTCCATGCTTAAGCTTTTGTAATCCTTCATCATTTCTTCGGAATCCAACAGAATGATGCTAGCTTTTTCAAATTTTTGGTTAGAAATCATGAGCTATTTTGCATCTAGGAATGTTCTGTAATGAAGAGAGCATTTAAAACACAACTTAGGATTATGTGTAAGTTGCATTTCAATAGAAACTTTACTTCTCAAAACATTATGACAAAATTAGCCCAAACTTGCAACTGTGTGTTCCTTTCTTGTTGTTTGGTTTGTTTTATTAGACAAAATTGTACTGCCTGGTCCATGGAAGGTATTACTATGTAATTCCACTCTTTAATCTCCTGTTTTAATCTGAGTGCTAGAATTCCAGGCTTGTATCACATTGCCCTGCCATGGTTTGTTGGTTTATTTAATCTAGACACAGACTAGCAAATCTGAACTTCTCCAATGATATTATCCACTAGACTGACTGCTCAGAGTGTTTATGTACTTTTTTCGAAGATCTTCTAACATTTGACACAGGATATGATCATTTTCAGATGCACCTGCTGGGATCTCTGATTCATTCCTCCATGGATCCGATCCTTTTAATCATAATTACTTGACTCTCTTACTATCTCTAGTCCCTACCTATGTAATAGTCTCAAACTTTTTTGAAGAAAGTTCACCTGAGGACTTTCTAATATTAAAATGTATCACTTGATTCTAGTATCAGAACATATTTTCTAACTTTTCTACACATTCTGAGAATTGTGTCATATGTGTGTTTGCACATATAAATGCCTCTGTGTCTATGTGTGTACTTGTGTGAATGTATGCTAAAACATCAAGCTCTTATTCAGTAATCTTGCTCAAAACTAGTATTCCATCACTTGAACCATTTTTTCCAATGCAGCTTTTGGCTGGTTAATTATAGGTAGTGTCGCAAAGGCTGTTCTGCCCAAGATGGATGCAAATTGAACTTCCCAGACTCTTTTACATTCTTAGGTTTTATCTTTCCAGGAATATCAACTTTTAAACTACAAGCATTTTTGTGAGTGTAAAGTCTAAGCTGTAGCACAGATTTTCAACTCAAAAATTCATATAAAGCTAGATGAACATACACATTTCATATACTTAGTGTACACTGTTAGAAATGTAATCTTAAGCCGGGTTCCACTGGCTCAGTCCTATAATCCTAGCTACTCAGGAGGCTGAGATCTGAGGACTGTAGTTCAAATCCAGCACAAGTAGGAAAGTTTCTGAAGCACTTATCTACAATTAACCAGCAGAAAACTGGAAGTGGATCTTTGGCTCAAGTGGTAGAGTGCTAGCCTTGAACTGAAGAACGGTGGGACATCGAAAAGGCCCAGAGATCAAGCCCCACAACCATAAAAATAAAGAAAGATTAAAAAAAGAAAGGAAAAGAAATGTGATGTGAGCCACCAGGTTATTGCTAGTATAATTACTGCGGTCTCAACATGGCCTTTTTTTACAGTTAAGTCCATGCTCTCATATCTGACTTGCTTTGGAACCAGAATTATTCTTCCATTCTACTTTTTACAAATTTGCGTGACTAGCTACCATGATTTAGATGTATTAGAAGAAAGAGAGTGACCTCATCCTTCATGTTCCACTTGGTAGTAATGCTTTCTCTATATCACTCACATAGATGTATATACTGGCCTTGGCTTTATTGTTTCAAAGTTGTCTTATTTGCAGAGTCTTCTATAGTATATTGAACAATTATACTTAAACACAGAACTATTTTCTCCTATTATTCCTATAGTTTCTTCTACTGTTAACTTATCTACACTTGGGAAATACTGCACAACACACACACACACACACACACACACACACAAAGTTTCTGTGAAACTTCTTACCAGTTAAAATTAGCCTTAATTTACAGAGAACTTGTGAAATTTGTACTTAATGTACTCCTGGATAATGTTTTTTTCATGGTTCTTATTGTAAAAATAATGTACAGAGTGTTAGAGTTACTTAAGTAAGGTAATGAGTACATTTCCAATCAATCGAGCATTGTTACCTCCTCCTTTATTTTCCCCTGCCATCCCTTCCCTCCCCATCTCCACAATTCCCCCTTCCCTCCCAAGGTTGTAATGTTCATTTTCTACATGGTGTCTTATTCATCTCATTGTTACAGTGTGTCATATTGTATCCTTGTTTCAGCATTTTGTTATTTCCCTTCCCCTCCTCACATTAGAAAAATGTATATGCAAGATGCAAGCACCGAAATCATATCAAGTGAAAATGGGATATATGTGGGGGAAGAACTTAGAAGAGAAACCAAAAAAATCACATAGTACATTTTAGATATATTAAAAACAGTAGCAAGAAAGGAACAACAAGATGTGTCCCTATCTTGGGGTTCATTTCACTTAACGTCATCTTATATTGCCATATGTACATTGATAATGTTTTTATAAGCCATTTA
Source organism: Dipodomys spectabilis (assembly GCF_019054845.1). Lineage (NCBI taxonomy): Eukaryota > Metazoa > Chordata > Mammalia > Rodentia > Heteromyidae > Dipodomys > Dipodomys spectabilis. Next base: position 719,080 of record NW_024870988.1, read on the forward strand.
AATTCCACGTGTTACCTCATGTCCAACGATGTCTTTGTGCTATTTCAATGAAGCCAGAAAACATTCATTTTACCTGGATCAGCACAATAGATATTTACTGAATATAAGTGGAAGGAACTGTTACTGCAAGTGGAAACTGATCCCAAGAGAGGAATTTAACATAGAGAAATGACAAAGTTCAAGTTAAGAAAAGAATACAAGGCTTGAAGAAAACTCTGTACTGGGCTTATTCGAGTCTGTTTTTTACTCATAAAACTTGTCTGTAAACTTGTATTTGAGAGTATTACAAAAGGAAACAATATGCCATTTGAAGGCCAGCATAGGAAAAAAATAACTTTGTTTGAAAAGTGTTCTACTGCAAAGAAACAAAGACACGTAAGTTTTAAAGTGTCTTATGGAAGGATATTTCACTCCTGAGATGATTTTCTTATTGTGAGTCAGTTATCAATTCCTTTTGTCTGGTCCTGAGTTCTCCATAACAATAAGGATTCTAAAAAAGCAGAATACACTGAGTATGATCAGCAAAAGGAGCCTCTTCTCAAACCAGTGCTTTAATGATGATCCCAAAGTAATATGTGGGGTTTTGTGCTTGTTTGTTTATTTTGTTGGTGCTGGTTCTGGGGCTTGAAGTCAGAGGCTGGACCCTGTCTCTGAACAATTGTCTTCCATGTCCAACTGCCCCCAAATCTAGTACTCTACTGCTTGAGCCAAAACTCCACTTCTGGTTTTTTGGTGTTTAAATACAGATAAGAATTTGACAGACTCTCCTGCATGGGTTGGCTTTGAACTGAGATAGTAAGAAAGCCAAGTGACATCAACTGTATCAAGATTTCTGTTTTGAACCAAGAAATACTAGATGCAGTTTACTATAAAACTAATATTTGACAATTTTTAAAAGAAGAGAATATGTCCAGCAAAGAAGCCATAACTTAAATTACTCAGCAAAAGTAGGTGCACTGGATCACTTTGGAATTTTTTCTGATTGGGAAGATAACTATTGACTTCATAGTTCCTTTTGGGGAAACTTAAAGTCATATTTGCATTTTTTTGTTGGCCATAGGGCTTGAACACTGACATGGATGCTGTCCCTGAGCTCTTCAGCTCCGGTTGTGCACGCTACCACTTTAGGTACAGCACCACTTCCAGGTTTCTGGTGGTTAACGGAAGTTAAGTGTATCGTGGACTTTCCTGACCAGGCTGGATTTGAACCACAATTCTCTGGTCTCAACCTCCTGAGTAGCTAGGATTACAGGCATGAGCCACCAGCACCCAGCTCATATTTGCATTTATGTGCAGGTAATGACACTATGTAGACAGAGAATGGAAATTTGAATCAAATGATGACATTTTCGCTTTTCAGAAAAATTGAGTTAGCAATAAATATGTCCTCCTTTTCCATGTTGTTATATTAATGACTCATGAGGTATGGAACTCTTACATTAGCATCCTCTGCTGTCTGCGTATGCTGACTTAGCAGCAGAAATTGTTCATAGTTAAATAGAGACTGAGATGTTTAGAAAGGAAAGGAGATCAGGTATGAAAGGAGGAAATAAAACTTATCTCACAGGAATTAGGAACTAGCCAAAGAAATTTAGAATGCCAAAGGCAATGAGGAATAAGCCTATTTGATAACTAGTTCTTCAATAACCAAAAATGTTTCCCTAGAACTGTTTTTGGTATAACTTAGTTATTATTATCATTTATTCCTTCCATCTGGAGTTATTCCTTCTCTTCTGTCAAAACTATTCATTAGCTTCTGCCTTTTTGGTGCTATGCCTGACAAAAAGATTTCCAAAATCTCACTTAGACTACCCTTCTCATTGTGATTAGCATTGAACACTCAAAAGCCTGGAATTTTGAATTTCCAGGATTAATCTTCACCTGATATCTAAAACCTGGTATCTAAACACATTCCTGTCATTATTTGCCTTGACCTATTAACAAAACTTTTTTTGTTCAATACAGTTTTCTGATATAGGTAAAGTATATGAATTAAGGACTATTGTCAGATATCAGTATGGAAGGAGCAATTATATATTCCATGTATGGTTATTTTGTATTTACTAACTAAATGATTTTTTGCCAGTCCTGGAGCTCGAACTCAGGGCCAGGGAACTATTCTTGAGAGTTTTTTTTTCCTCAAGGCTAGCACTCTTCCACTTCAGCCACAGTACCACTTCTCGTGTTTCTTTTTCTGTGTATTTGGTACTAAGCAATGGATTCCAGGGTTTCATGCATGCTAGGAAATAACTGTAATATAAAGCCACATTCCCAGAGCCCTAAATGACTTTCTTAAGATGGTATTACTTTTTCATTTCATTACTATGTATTATAATTTTGGCCAGGTCATAGAAAAGAAGTGGAAAACAATACTAAGTTCAGTATTGCTGGCATTCCTATCACATCACTAATGAAATACAGTGTTAAGACCTGCAGGACTCATAGGGCTGTTACATGTGACATTATTATGTAAAGGACCATTAACAGTCATCTCTGACATCGATAACATTCTGCTTCCACTTTCAAGGTCAAGAGCTGAATGTCTAAGACTTTTTATTGATTGGTTGTGTTTCCTAGGAAGGAAGAAGGAGGATGTGGAAGGTGATGGTGGAAAAATATGCATATTTGCTCCCTGTCCTCATTTTTTGCATTTTTAAAAAGTGCTACCGATGAACTCCCACACACATCTAATTGACTCTGCTATCTGCACAAGAAGCAGATAAATTAAGGAATTTATTCTTGTTCATAGTCACTTGTTAACAAAATCCATTTCTGGAAAAAAAGATACTAGGAAGAAAGTAGAAAGTATTGTCTATAAAATAATTTCTTCTCTTAGCAGAACAAAATGTAGTATTGAAATGATTAATCCAGCTTTCTTTGAGATTTTATGCTGTTTTAGTATCAAAATGTTCTCTAATTCCTGTAACATACAAGCATAAAATCATGATTTGAAGTTCTTAGTATTTTTAGAAACAAACGTACATAATAGCTTCCTTCCTGCAGAGACATGTGATGACAAGTATGATTGGTTGTATCATCGTTCTCTTCTTTTTCCTCTTTTCTCAAGTATTGTATTTCTTGGCATATTTCCCTGTCCTGCATCAGCTTCCTGTAGGTGAGATTTACCTCTACTCTGCAATGTCAACATGTGACTTACTTCAGCTTACAAAAATGAACCAGAAGTGGTCAAAGGGTATTTCTAGGGGAAGATTTCTAGCCCATTGTCTGTGTCTTGCAGCTGACTTGTTTTCCCTTAGCCATAAAAATAGCATATTTCTAGAGGGAGTCTTCTTTCAATTTATATACTGGAAGAATATAGCATGTGAAATAGAGACAAAACTCAAATACAGACACACACACACACACACACACACACATACACACACACATATACATATATATATATATTTAAAAAAAACAGGCAGAACTAAGATAATATTAGAATGATATTAAGATGTTAGTTTCTTACCATTCTTGTATATGTTTATGATAGTTGACTATAGCACACCAGAATTTAACAAACACTAAACAAGAACTAAACAAATAGATAACATTTCCTGTTTGATGCTATTCATTATTTTATAAATAAGCATTCTCCATGTGATCACTTGTGGGGGTTATCTTTTTCTATATATGTGTTTAATCACTATAGACCACTGTATCTAATATCCACAATCATTATCCAGACCTTGTCATTGAGATGAGGAAGAACAAAATGTCTAGATTTCTCCTTTTCATTTCCTCTTCTCCTTTTTCTACTGTGAATTCTCATCCTTTCTCCAAATTCTCCTATTAATGAAGTAAGAATGACACATTGTAGATATCAAGCAAAAGCCTTCAAAGCCAGAATTTCATTCTTTCAGAAATAGGTGAAGTAAATCAGAGTGGCTCAAAGAAGAATAAATATATGATGTTTTCCTTGTCTGGCTTCCACCGTAGTGTGGGACCAGGACTCTAAATATCTAATAAACCATTTGCCTTGGCTAATTTTTAAAAATTTTTTTTAAATAAATAGTAATTTTTAAAAATTTTTTAAAATAATTTTTAAATAAATAGTAATTTGTTGTTTGCTTTTGGCAGGCAAAAAAATAAGACTGCTTTAACATTTTGTGAGTTGAGAGGCTAAATCTTATCAGAATCTATACATAATGAAAAATAAATGATTTTAGTATAAATAGCTGTTAGATACAGTTTTAATGTGACATACACACAGAGACAACTTTTTTCTTCTTTTCCTCTCCACACTGATTCAATTTCAATATGCAGTTCATGTAATTCAAATAACTGTGTTTCAGAAATAGATGACACAAAAAATTAGAAAAAGAGAACCAGTTTTGGGTGGTATAGTCTTTAAAAATAGCTGTCAAGTTAATATTAACCATAATTCCAAAATAATATCAGTCAAAAGCTCTTGAAAAGAGAAGATTTTAAACAGAAAGTATAAAAAGTGCGAGTGCCAGCACTGCTTCAAGAGCTGCTCTCTGGGATTTAGATTAATTGCTTTCCGGGAATAAAGTTTTTAAGTTATATTTCATAGAAGAAATATGTTGTTCAAATTTAATGAAAGGATAACAGTTTATAGTAGAAGGAATGCTACACACTTATTGTGGTAGGCAGTGAAATACCTTCCCAAAATATCATCCCCAAATATCTAATTCCTCAAATGTAGATTTGCATGTTATACATATCTATCTATCTATCTATCTATCTATCTATCTATCTATCTATCTATCTATCTATCTATCTATCTATCTATCTATCTATCTATCTATCTATCTATCTATCTATCTATCTATCTATCTATCTATCTATCTCTCTCTCTATCTCTCTATCTCTCTCTCTATCTCTCTATCTATCTCTCTATCTCTCTATCTCTCTATCTATCTCTCTATCTCTCTATTTATCTATCTGTCTATCTATCTATCTATCTCTCCATCTAAATACTAGTTTGTAAAATAAACACCTTTCTTTATCCAAGGAGCAAAAATTTGTATAATTATCAGATGGGGGAAGTATATTCAAATGGGTACTTAAAAGTCCCAGCTGTAGAGGGAAAGGAACATGATTAGGGTAAGAACCCTCAGAAATATGTAAAGATGCTACATTAGAAGATAGAGGAAAAGACAACAACCCAGATTCTGAAGTTTCTGGAAAGCAGAACAGGAAGTAAATGCCGTTTCCACTAGAATCATCTGAAAAGTATTTCACCTCTGTAGGTGGCTCGATTTTCATCTAGTGAGACTTCTTTTAGATTTCTGTCCTTTAGAACTAAAATGATAAATATGGATTATACAAGTCACTTAACTTGTCGAAATTTGACAGATTTGATAGAGTAAACCAAGTCAACTACAGCCTTTTACTGATGCAACTACAGGGACCCCACATGTCCTAGTTTCTGAGAATAAGAAAAAGTTGCCACTGGCTTTGTATACATGTATGATGTACATACTACTAAAGGCTTTGCATTAATGAAGTCTTGAAATTATATATAATATCTAAATAAGGAGCTCCCTATCTTTATTTTCACCTTTGGGGACCACTAATTGCTACAGTTATGTAGAAAGCTAAGGTAAGAATATGGAAATGAAATCTTTCTCCTTATATTATAAAGATAATTTATGTCATTTTGAGTTATAGTTTCTAAAGTAATTTAAAAAAAATAAAGTAAAACAGAAACAGAAACTCAATTTTTATTTAACTTTCCAACAGAAATTAGAGAATCCAGTAAAGATACAACAATCCCAGAATGGTATAGGATGTTATAAGAGCACAAGATGGTGAAAAAGAAGATAACAAAAATGGGTCCCTTGGAACAATGGGAAACACCTACAGATTGTGATATAGCTAGAAAATAGTTTCCCCTATTCTGTCTTTGATATTTTAGGTGTGTTTACACAGCAACTTTCCTCTCATAGGAAGTGACTCTTTATTAATACTTAAGGGTTTGCAGCTTATAACCCAGCAACAAATAATGCTTCTAAATGTAAAAAAGAATGATACTAAGAGTAAACAAGTCTACTTGTGTTGCTATAGCTAATAAATAAGAATGATCTTTGGGATTAGTCAAACAATCTTGATCTTTTTCATAACTTTCCTCTTCTCCAACAAGAGAAATCCTAGTCAAGATATGTAAAACATTAATAAAGGATTTTTATATTTTTTATTGTTCACACTAAAGCAAATACACTTTTCCTCTTTGCAAGCCTGGTTTTGAGAGTCAGACCCTCACTATTACTTTATAGGCAAAAGTTTATTGCTTTGGCTTAGGTGTTTTCTTGCCTTTGGGCATTGCTCTCTATTATTTTGGCAACTACACAGAAAAACAAGATAAATCCATTATGCTTATTTTGAATTGTTCAAAGTCAAGCTGTCTTCAAAGTTTTCTGTTCCCTTCTACACTGCTAATTGAAGTTTAAGTGGTAACAAAAACGTGATACTTTAATGTACATTTTCATTGAAACCAGTGAAAACAAGAGTGTCTGTTATTGCTTTTTAAAATGTTTTCAAATATTTTCCTTGGCTATTTTCATTATTGCCTTTGTTCCAGCCTGTAATCAGGAACACAGAGTTTCACAAAAAGATCTTCCTAAGGAATAGGATGTTAGTCAAAAATAGGTGTATAATTAAAGATTTTCATCACTTAAGAGATTGAATAGCTCAGAAGACATTTTGCTATTACTGGCATGGTTCTTAAACTAAGTGAAATGCATGTAAATGTGACAGTTGTTCCAAACAATGATTATGGCTTATACTTTTCTGCTTCAATGAGATGAGTAACGTTACTGTAAATGAAACCTCTGGAAAGATTGGAGGGCATATAGATTTTGGGGTAGAAGGGTTAATGTTAGAAAGTCAAGAGAGATTCCATAAACAGCACTGGCTATCACTTATCAGTTAATTATACTTATGATATATATGTATATAAACATAAATATGAATTGAGTGAGAAATGTGTGATTTACACAATTGATTCAATGACAAATAAGACCAGAAAACATTTCCCTACATTTGTGTAAACTATTATATCTAGTGAAGATTTAAAAAGTTTTAGAATATAAATTTTAACATTTATGTCAAAATATTTTTACCTGTTTATTTTTATTTTTGGCGGTTGTGGGGTTTGAAATCTGGGTCTGGACGCTTTCTCTCAACTGTTCAGCTCAAAGCTAGTGCTCTACCACTTGAGCCACTGCCAGTTTTTTATTGGCTCATTGGATACGAGTCTCATGGACTTTCCTGCCTAGGCTGGTTTTGAACCATGATTCTCGCTCTCTGAATCCTTAGTAGCTAGGATTACAAGTATGAACCACTGGCAACTATTTCATAATTAATTTTACACATTTATGAAGTATGGAGTGGTAATTCCATTCATTTATATCTTGTGTAATGATCAAGCTATATTATATCCAATAGTTTCTGTATGTAACATTTCTCTTTAGTGAGACTGCTCAAAACTTTATCTTTTGGCTATGATGAAATATCTATTCTTAACTATAATCACTTTGCTTCTTATGGTATACAATAAATATATTAACTTTTAGTCATGGAAGTCTGCTAATTAAAATTATATAAAGTATGAATTGTAAAGTGAAAGAAATTCATGGTTCCATTACTTGTTTTAGGAAAACAATTATGCCTTTTGTTTTCAATTCTATTTCTGAGGGAATGTGTAATATTCATTGATTTAACTGTTAAAATTGATAACAGTTACATTATAACAAGTTGATTCAAACTTGTATTTGAAAATTGCACACTTAACACAAATATACTTTCACTTTCTTCTACCACATAATTAAAATATCAGTAAAGCAAAGATTGGTGTTAGCAGCTCATGTGTAGAATCCTAGAAACTCAGGAGGCTAAGACCTGAAGATTTTAGTTCAATGTCAGTGCAAACAGACAAAAACGTGAAAATTTATCTCCAATTATCCGACAAGAAGGAGAAGGTGAGAATGTGGCTCAAGGAATAGTGTCATCACCTATGAGCAAAAAAATACAATGGAGACCATTAAACATTGAGTTCAAGCCATAAAAATGGCATATACACAGAAGACAACAATAAAAAAGTACTATTAACATCAATAATGAAGACAAAATAGTAGAAAAGATCATGAGAAATGTTGTAATACATGAGAGAGACAAATCATAGTCTCATTTGTGCAATCTCATTGTACTCATTTGTGTTGAAACCTGGCTTTTGGGTAACATGTGAAAGAGTAGATTTGATTACCTGACATAGCAGACATTGCCTGTGAATATGCACCATCCCATTCTGCAAAAATTTAAACTCGTGCTTGTTAATTTAAATAAAACCTCATGTTAGAGACTGTTTGGTTCACATAGACAAGGGTCCTTATTTTGAGGCTTCAGACCAGAGCTTTTGTTTATAACGACTCCTGCTTTATCCACCTTCCCTTGCCTTATTAGCTGGCACCAAGCCAAGTCTTTTAACTAGACCCCATTGCCTTAATCCCTCCTTTCTCAAGCTACAACTCATTTCACATGCTATCTATGTCATAGAATTAGTTGTTTTTTTCTAATCCCCAACAGAAACCTCTTATATTCATGTAAACCCACTATACATAACCTAGTTAGAAAAGGGATTAAGTGTTTAGCATTCACTGCAGCTCTCATCTGTAGGTTTGCTTCCTAATAAATCTGTGCTACACTATCAGTTTTTTCTCCATGGCCTTTGAGTGTGACAAATGATTGATTTGGTTTGATGTAATCCCATTTATCCAGACTTACTTTGATTTGTTGTGCTTCGTCATCTTTGGAAGTTTTAACCTATGCCAAGGGGCCCTCATGTTTCCCCTAACCCGTCCTGTAACATTTTTAAAGGTATCTGGACTTACATTGAGGTCTTTGATCAATTTGCAATCGATTCTGGTGCAGGGCGATATATAAGGATCTAACTTCAGTTTTCTGTGTACAGCAAATTCTACCAGCACAATTTTTTGAAGAGGCTATCTTTCTTCCATCCTGTTTTTCTGGCTCTCTTATCAAAGATTATGTGCCTATAGGAGTGGATTCATTACTGGGTCTTCAATTCTGTTGTACTGATGGAATTTTGTGCTTTTATTGGAAAGAAGGGCACTACCTCATTCCTGAAGAAAAAGAAAGACTGGAAAAAATGATATTCAGTGAAATAAAACAGATCCAATTAAATATATGTTGTATTGTTTTCCACCTTTGTAATAACTAGAATATGTCCATAAATCTACAAGTTAATCCAGTAGGTAATAAAAGACAAATAATTATACTTGGACATGATTAACTAACAGCACTCTAAGCATTCACATGGTGAAAACAAGGGAGCTATTCTAAGGAGAGGATCACAATGACTCAATAGCTACATGCATATGACCATATTGCAATGAACTCTAAGAATCAATCATGCATGTGAAATGCATATATCTGTATATAATTTTAATAGATGTCATAAAAATAGCCGATTTCCCTGTTATCTCAAAGCAAATTTCTAAGTTTAAAAGATAAAATCAAGGAAAGTTTTCAAAACAAAAACTAAAATACATAGAGGAAAAAGTGGGAGAGGAATGATAAGATGAAAAGTAGAGTAGCTCTCTATTGAAGAATTCATAAACAATTTCCAAAATTATACAAGATAGCTGGGGTAGAGCTCAGTTGTAGGACTAGACTAATATGTACAAAGCCAGGTGTTCAATCTCCAAGAAGGCATAATAACTTATCAAATAGTAATAATAAAATAATTACTAGAAATAAATGCTTTCATGTTAGAGAGGCCTGAATCCTAAAACAGTATACAATTTACTCTCAATTCTTGTATTCAGTGACATGAAACTACAAGAATAAAGAGGAAATAGTTTTCCTTTGCTATTCTTTCCTTTAGTTTTCTGTTTTCTTCTTCTCTTTTCTTCCTTTGGCACTACTGGTGCTTGAAGTTGCTAAGGCTCTGACCACTTTAGATTATTTTTCAGATGAGGTCTTACTTTTTAGCCAAGCCTCTCGAGCAATAATCGCTTTCCTATGGCTTCCACAAATGTGAGATAAGAGGGAAATTACACTATATCTAGCTTTCTTTGTTTTTGTAGTTTCTCACGATTTTTTTTTTTGTGAGAACTGGCCCTGGATGTCAGTGTTCTAAAGTTCTGCCTTCTAATTAGCAAGGTACATTTCATTCCAAGTTTGGACTCAGAATATTTTTCAATGTAAATATTCAATATTGACTTCTATTTTCTATGTATGTTTAAATTCTATTGAGGTTAGTATGCTTCTTTATGATGTTATAATAAGAACACAGAGAAATCCCTTGAATATTTTCCCTGTTTCTTTGAATATTTATAAGTATGACATAGTAAGTAGGACATTAATATTTCACAAGTACATTATGCAGACTTCAGTTGTTATAATTATTTTGTGCACATATTAAGTCCAATATAATTTTATCAACTCTATATTAATATATCATATTTACAGAAACGTTTCTTTTCCAAAAATGTGTCTGTCCCATATTTCCCTTCTATAATTAAACCCTCCACTTCTCTTTGTCCCATCCAAAACCTGTTTCATCCTGGAAACGAACACATTTTTTTTTGCTCCGACTTCTAGATCATGCAATAAATACGCGTTGAAGATTGCCTTCAAATCTATGGTAGGTTATTGCCAGTTGTTGTATGCCTTAATATTGTATTGTATTCCCACGCATTGCCTTTGGTTCTGTCATTATAGAATGTAGTATAATTTGTTTCCCATTCACCTGAAGAAACCCTGAACTGATTTCCATTTCTTTGACTAGAGGAAATTATGCTTCTATAAAACTCTGTGTTTTGGCCTTTGGGTGAACGTTACATTTGATTTCCATGAGACAAAGCCTGAAGAGCTCAATTCCTGTGCTATATTGTGGGTGGCTGCATATTGCATATTCTAGGAAACTGTCAAAATGTTTTCAAAAGTGGCTTTCCCATTTGACATTCCTGCCAGCATACTGTTTCTCTGTTTCTTGATAGCATTTAGTATGGACATTATTGTATTATGTGAAGTAATTCTCATACATGTTTTATGATGTCATGTTAGTTTTAATGTGCATTAATTTGATTACTGATGATGATTTTCTTGTGCTTATTTTTCACAAGAGGTATTTTGATGTTTTCTAACTGATTTTTTTAACATTAGGTTTTGAGACTCCCATGTAGACTCTAGATTTAAGGTATTCTTCAGGTACAGGATTTGTAATTATTTTATCCTTACTATGGGTACCTTTCATCCTCATCAGCAGCAGCAGCAGCAGCATCAGCCTCATCAGCATCATCACTATTAGTATTACTACTATTACTTTTTTACATGTAGGTATGGTCCTGGGGATTGAACTCAGGGCCCCTGAGATTTGTTGCATTTTGTTAACAATTTACCATTTGAGTCAAGCCTCAGTTCTGGCTTTTTTGCTGATTAATCAGAGATAAAATTCTCAGGAACTTTATTTTGTGGGCTGCCTTCAAACAACAACTCACATCACACCCTACCAAGTAGTTAGGTTGATATACATGAGTCCCCTGGTCCCAACTTTTATTCACTACTTGCATATGAGCTTTCACAGACTAAATTATTTTATACTTTTTTGAGTTCTACTATATCGTTTTCCTTTCCTATAATTTTAATGCCAAATTTAAGTATGATTCATCTCCAAAATTGTCAAGACATCTTCCTTTGTTACACATTTACATCATTCTTTTTGTTTTATATGCCACTTTCAAATCCTGCTTGAAGTTAATATTTGAATAAATTGTTATTTTAAGTCAATTTTCACTTTGTAATTCTCCCTAATATTGTCTAACCTATCACCACTTAAAGAGTATGTCACTCCACAAGTGTTTGATATTACACTCTTATTAAATATTCCTTAATAATAATTATGTGGCTCTAATCTGGTGCCCTACAGACACATTGAGCTGTATAATCTTTTCTCTACAAATATAACAATTTTACACTAACAGCTTTAATATTGGACAGAGAAATATATTCCAGTTTATTTTCTATTGTCAATGAGTCAAAGAGTGATGGTCAAGTGTTTTTAAAATTTTTCATAAACTTATAAATAAAACTCTGAAGCTGAGCACTGTTAGCTCACGCTTATTACACTAGGTGGATAGGAGGCTGAGATCAGAGGATTGCGGTTCAAGGCAGCTCGAACATCAACATATAGTTGTTTGATGTTGAATAGATATATCTTTTGAACTAGATTGTATCTGTAGATTATTGACTATACAAATTCAGACTTTGGTTGATGGTTGCCTTAAGATAGTGTTCTAGCACAAAACTGGTGCTATTTTCATCTCAAATGGGGATTGTAAGCTGGAAAACACAAGAAAAATGGCAAATCCGGGTATCTCAATTACCAATCGTGGTAATCAGGGGACAGAACAGATAATGAATAATCCAGAGGAGAGTTCCCAAATAGCTCTACAAACACTGCTGGCAAACATGATAAATGAAAAGTTTGAAAACATACAAAGGACTCTGTATGAACGTGATAGGGAGAGAGAGGAGGCAATCCAAAAGTATATACAGGAATATAAGCGTGAGGAAGCTACTCAAAAACTGATACAGGATTTGCGTGAGCAGCGTGAGAATACTCAAAGAGAAAGGCAGGAATGGCTTGAACAGGCTGAGAACACTCAAAGAGAATGCACGAATCCCACGAACGGGAGGAAGCTAATCAAAGAGTAATACAGGAATTGAGAGATCAGGAAGAGAACACACAAAGAACACTAAAGGCATTCATGGAATCCATTAACAAAGAGCTGAAGGAAGTCAGGGAGGCCACAAAGGGAATGCTGAATGGAACCCAACAGAAGGAATGGGAGGTCCAAAGAAACCATAACCAATCAACTAAGTGATTTAAGAATAAACACTGAACACCAAATGAAGGAAGTAAAGAAATTCATACAAGACCTAAAACAGAGCTTCAACTAAGAATTTGAAGCCATCAAAGCTCACCAATTAGAAGGAAAAGAGATAAAAAACAAAGTAGAAAGTCTTGACAGCAGGTTAGACCATGCAGAAGATCGAATCTCAGGGATTGAAGACAGCCTAGATATTATAGAGAAAGCACATACAACCATCCAAGACAAGTCCAAGAAATATGATAGATCTATCCAACACTTGCAAGAAAACATCAGAAGGCCTAATCTAAGGATAATGGGTGTAGAGGAGCACCTAGAAACAGAAGTTAATGGTCTAGGAAATTAGTTTAACAGGATCCTAGCAGAGAACTTCCCAAACATACAAAAAGATAGGCCTATTCAGATACAAGAAGCTTTTAGAACCCCAAATAGACCAGACCAGAATAGGACATCCCATCATCACATTATAACCCACACAGGATCAAGTCAGACTAAGGAAAAGATCCTTAAAGCTGTCAAGGAGAAAACATTAATCACCTATAAAGGGAAACCAATTAGAATCACCTCAGATTTCTCAGCAGAGACAATCAAAGCAAGAAGAGCCTGGAATGATGTATGCCATGCCATAAAAACAAACAACTATCAACCAAGAATACTGTACCCAGCTAAACTCTCCTTCATAACTGAAGGCCAAATAAAAACCTTCCATAGCAAAGAAAAATTGAAACAATACATCTCCACCAAACCAGCCCTACAAAAGATTCTTAAAGATGTCCTACACATAGAAAACCAACAAGACCAAAATAAAGGCCAAGAAACTGCACCCAAACTGAGAATCCAAGATCCATAGGAAGAACCCAGATTTCGCAGCCCCCAAGAAGGTGGATAAAATGGCAGGAACTCCCAAATACCTCTCAGTCCTATCTCTTAACGTTAACACACTGAACTCTCCAATTTAGTGACATAGACTGTCTAGTTGGATTAAAAAACAAGACCCTTCTATATGCTGCCTGCAGGAATCACATCTTGCCCGTAAAAACAAACACATTTTCAATGTTAAAAGCTGCAACAAAATCTACCAAGCAAATTGCCCTCATAAACAGGCGGGAGTTGCAATACTAATATCAGATAAAATAGACTTCAAATTAAAATTCGTGAGAAGAGATAAAGAAGTTTGCTACATACTAATTAAGGGATCTCTCCTTCAGGAGGATATTATAATTCTAAATATCTATTCGCCAATTAAAGGATCACCCAAATTTATCCAAGTAACACTACTTTCCCTCAAATCCCATATAGATCCAAAGACATTAATTGTTGGGGTTTTTAACACACCACTCTCCCCACTAGATAGTTCAACTCGGCAAAAATTCAACAGAGAACCACACATCTAAACAGCTGCATAGATCAACTAGACTTAACCGACATCTACCAAACATTTCACCCAGCAGCATCAGAATACACGTTTTTCTCAGCAGCACATGGAACGTTTTCTAAAATTGACCACACTTTAGGCCACAAAGCAAACTTGTCTAAATTCAGAAACATTGAAGTTATACCTTGCATTCTCTCTGACCACAAGGGAATAAAATTGGAACTCAAGACCAAAAGCCACCAAAGAATGTCCGGTATCACATGGAGGCTGAACAACACACTGCTGAATCATGAGTGTGTCATGGAAGAGATTAGAAAGGAAATTCAAATGTTCATGCTATTCAACAAAAATGAACACACAAATTACCAGCTCATCTGGGACGCAGCAAAGCAGTACTCAGAGGCAAGTTTACAGCTCAGAGCTCCTACATCAACAAATAGGAGAGATATGAAACAAACAATTTAATGACACATCTAAACCTCCTTGAAAAAGAGCAGCAAGATAAACCCCAATCCAGTAGGCGGAAAGAAATGATTAAAATTAAATCAGAATTAAATGAATTAGAATCCAAAAAATCTATAGAAAGAATCAACAAAACAAAGAGTTGGTTCTTCGAAAAACTTAACAAAATTGACAGACCCTTAGCAAATCTTATCAGAAAAAGAAGAGAACACACCCAAATTAATAAACTCAGAGATGAAAATGGAAAAATCACCACGGAAACAACCAAGATTCAGAACATTAAAGGGAATACTTCTCAAACATTTATGCTAATAAGTATGAGAACTTGACAGAAATGGACCATTTTCTAGCAAATATTGACATGCCAAAACTAAACCAAGATGAGTTAAAACATCTTAACAAACCCATATCAAGCATTGAAATAGAAACAGCAATAAGAGACCTCCCAGCTAAGAAAAGTCAAAGACCAAATGATTTTACAGCGGAATTTTACAAAGGCTTCAAACCAGAGCTCACACCAATACTCTTCCAACTCTTCAATGAAATTGAAAGAGAAAGCTCACTACCAAACACATTCTATGAATCCATCCTAACCTTCATCCCAAAACCAGGCAGGGACTCATCAAAGAAAGAGAACTATAGACCCATTTGTTTGATGAACACTGATGCAAAACTTCTTGACAAAAATTTGGCCAATCGACTTCAACAATTCATCCAAAAAATCATACACCACGATCAAACAGGATTCATTTCAGGGATGCAAAGCTGCTTCAATATACGCAAATCAATTAATAATATTCATCACATCAACAGGAGCAAGAGTAAGAACCACATGGTTATCTCAATAGATGCAGAAAAAGCATTCGACAAGATCCAACACCCCTTTATGATGTAGGTTTTGGAAAAATTAAGAATCCATTGAACATTCCTCAATACAATAAAGGCTGTATATGACAAACCTACAGCCAGCATTATAATTAATGGAGAAAAACTAAAGCCTTTTCCTCTTAACTCAGGAACAAGACAAGGATGTCCACTCTCTCCATTTCTCTTCAATCTAGTATTAGAATGCCTAGCTACAGCAATAAGACAAGATGCAGACATAAAGGGTATCCAAATAGGTAAAGAAGAAATAATACTCTCCCTCTTTGCAGACGACATGATCTTGTATTTAAAGAATCCCATAGACTCCACTCCCAAATTACTCAAGCTGATTCAAAACTTTGGCAAAGTAGTAGGTTATAAAATTAACCCCCCAAAATCAATGGCTTTTCTGTATGCCAACAATGAGAAAAGTGTGGCTGAAATTAGGAAAGCAACTCCATTTGTAATAGCCACACAAAAAATAAAATACCTAGGAATTAACATAACCAAAGAAGTGAAGGACCTCTATGATGAAAATTTAAAATCTTGAAAAAGGAAATCAACACAGAACTTAGAAAATGGCAAAACCTTCCATGCTCCTGTATTGGAAAGATTAACATCGTGAAAATGGCAATACTTCCCAAGGCTATCTCCAAATTCAATGCGATACTCATCAAAATTCCAACCTCATTCTTCAAGGAAATAGAAGAGGCAATCCAAAAATTCATGTGGAACAATAAAACACCCCGAATAGCAAAAACGCTCCTCAACAGAAAGAACACGGCTGGAATAATATCAATACCAAATTTCAAATTCTACTATAAAGCCATAGTAATCAAAACAGCTTGGTATTTGCATAAGAACAGACCTCAGGACCAATGGAATAGAATTGAAAACCCAGAAATGAACCTCCAGACCGAAAGCCATCTAATCTTTGATAAGGGAGCTAAAAAAAATAGAATGGAAGAAGACAGTGTCTTCAGTAAATGGTGCTCGCAAAATTGGTTAACTATTTGTAGAAAACTAAAGCTAGATCCTTATATATCACTCTGCACCAGAATCAACTCCAAATGGATCAAAGAACTCGAAGTCAAAGCAGACACTCTGAAAACATTACAGGATGGAATAGTAGAAACCCTAGGTCTCCTTGGCGCAGGCCGAAGTTTTCTGAATAGAGACCCAGAAACACAACAGATCAAAGAAAGGTTGGACAAATGGGATTGCATGAAGTTGCAGGGCTTCTGCATGGCAAAGGACATAGCTAGCAAGATCAATAGAAAGCCCACAGGTTGGGAGAAGATCTGTACTAGCCATATAACGGACAAGGGTCTCATATCTAAAACATACTTGGGACTCAAAAAAAAAATCCCCCAACAACAAATCCTCAAGAAACAACTGCTCAATAAATAAGTGGGCGAAAGACTTAAAGAGAAACTTCTCTGAAGAAGAAAGAAGGATGGCCAATAGACACATGAGGAAATGCTCAACATCCCTAACCATAAAAGAAATGCAAATCAAAACAAGATTGAGTTACCACCTCACGCCAGTTAGAATATCAAAAATCAAGAACTCTAATAACAACAGGTGCTGGAGGGGATGTGGACAGAAGGGAACCTTACTTTATTGTTGGTGATAGTGTAAACTTGTTCAACCACTTTGGAAAGTAGTATGGAGGTTCCACAAAAGACTCCACATAGAGCTCCCCTATGACCCAGCAGTCCCACTTTTGGGCATTTACCCAAATGTTTACAAACAAGACCACACTAAAGCTACCAGCACGACGATGTTTATTGCAGCATTATTTACCATAGCTAAGATATGGAACCAACCCAGATGCCCCTCAGTAGATGAATGGATCAAGAAAATGTGGTATATATACACAATGGAATTCTATGCCTCCATCAGAAAGAATGACATTGCCCCCTTTGTTAGGAAATGGAAAGACTTGGAAAAAATTATATTAAGTGAAGTAAGCCAAGACCAAAGAAACATATTTGATGTCAGTATAACTTGTGGAGGAGATGGGGAAAAACAAGGCGTTTAAGGATTCAGGTGGACCTGTTGCAACAATGAGAAGTACAAAATGTCATGTCAAAAATGAGCTTTACAATGTCGGTGGGAGTGCGGAGGGGGGGAAGGATTGGGTGGGGGGGAGGGGGGAGGCTGGGAAGGGAGGTAAAGTGTAAACAAATGAGGAGGCTGCAATGCTCAGTAAGAAATGTATGCATTATCCTGCCCATGTAATTGTAACCCCTCTGTACAGTATGTTCACAAATAAAATAAAATAAAATATATAAAAAAAAGAAGATTGCAATCATGCCTCCATAGATGTTGTTAACTGGATAATGTTTACTTCAAGGTCTGCCTGCTTGCTTCCTTTTCACTGTTTGTTTTTCAATGTAGCTTTTTCTTCTGGAAAGTATTTATGGGCCTAGTGAAGATCAATTCCTACTGTAATTAGTCATTAATTTTATTCCAACATCATTTCACAGATCCTTCTGAGTTTCTTCAGGGTCTGTAGAGTAATGCTTCACATTCTTAGATATTTTTTTTCTTTTTTTTTTGGTGGGGTCTGGTCGTGGGGCCTGAACTCTGGGCCTGGGAGCAGTCCCTCACCTCTTCAGCTCAAGGTTAGCGCTCTACCACTTGAGCCACAGCGCCACTTCTGGCTTTTTTCTTTTTGCGTATGTGGTTCTGAGGAATCGAACCCATGGCCTCAGGCATGCAAGGCAAGCGCTCTACCACTGAGCCACCTTCCCAGCCCTTAGATATGTTTTTAACATTGATGCATCTGATGATAAAGACACATTACTTAAGTCACCATTTTGATGATTGAAAAGAAACCATGCTGCAATCTCACTATATCGTAATTTTCTGGTTTTAAATTCTTTTGGATTAGAATTGATGCTGGAGAATTAACATTCTGTGTAAAATTTTATATTTTCCTAATTATTTTTAGTATACTTTCCAATATTGTATAAAGTTAGAACATTACTACTTACTTAGTTTTAGGATTTCTAAAATGGTTAGATTAAAAGTTGTATGCATTCACAATTGTAAGATAATATTGTCCATTATGACCAAGTGAGATATTTTAAACTTTTTATTTGTGGTCCTTAATAGTGGTGCTGGGAAATCAAGTTCATGGCTTCATGTGTCTTAGTCTACTGTGTGCCTCTGAGCCTGATTTAACCTATGGTTTTATTTTCAATCAACTGGAATAAAGAAAAATTTCCCTAGGAAGGAATGAACACTTGGTTACTTTCTCCAGTATCTCTCATACACATAAAAGTAATATAATTCTACACTGAATGAAAATGGTGTTATTATATTGTATTTATTAGTAGTAACTTTTTATTTTTTTTAGCCCCACTCTTCACTAAGTCTTGCCCATTTGCTATCCCTCCTTCCCATAAAACTTGACTAGATCAACTGGAAACCCACTTCTTCTCAGCCTCCTCCTTAAAAAGATCAACCTAAGTAACCTACCCCCTGGTAGCCCTGCTAAAAACTTTCAAAGGCCTGACTGCAACCAGACTCCTTCCTGAGAGCCCTCCTCTGCTTTAGGGAAATCCCTCTTCCGCTCCACCCCTTCCTGGAATCCCTGCTCTGCACCACCAGAAACCAGACCACATTCATATCTCCTTCTGTGTCCCACCTTGCTGCAATAGAACCCCACCTACACCAGGCTCCTCCCTCAAATCCCCACTTCATCCACCAGATGAGGTCCCCCCCTAACTACTCTAGTCCCTCATAGTCGCATTGCTCCCATATCCTAGTACATCCAAACTCCTCCCTTCACTTTCATACCCCACCACCAACCAGACTTCTCACTCCAACCACCCCCCCCCGGTTTCATCAGAAACTCTGCCCATAACTACCCTACTTGAAAGAGACCTAACCTCTCAAACACAGCCCTGAACCTACCTCTTCCCACAAAGCCCATCATGCTATACCAAAAACCCTTCACCTTCCTATAACTGCCATGCAGCCCTGCCTTGCTTGGCCAGAAGCTTCTTACACAGCCCATCTCCTGCCTGGAAAGACAGCCCTGCTTCAACACAAGCTGCTCTACCTCCCACATCTACTCTCTCAATGCCCTGCCTTGCTCGCCAGATAAATCTGCCTCCTATTGGCTCCTCCATCAATTTCACATCCTACTCCACCATATACCCTGCCCACAATTATCCTACACCATTTTAGCTTTTCCAATCCTTCTCAGAGCCCCTCCTCCAACTAGCCCCATGGCTCCAAACCCTGCCCTGCTCCTGAAAATCCCACAAGAAAACCCCCACCACACTATGACATTTCTAGACATCCACATTGCTCCACTGGAAGCCACTGTTCCAGTTGGCCTCTTTCTGGAAGCCTAGAAAACCTCCACCAGACTCTCCCATCTCTCGACACCCACATTGCTTTATTGGAAACCACTGCACCAGTTGGCGTCCCTTTGGAAGCCTCACTAGACTCAACTGTAAATCCCAGTCCCTCCATAGTTCCTTTTGGAAGGTTGTTTTGCCCTACTGGAAATCCTGTCCATAGTCCATGTCCTGCCTTACAACACTGAAATACCCATCCAACCTTACTTCTCTTTTCGAAGTGGTGACTGGCTACACCAGAAAACTCATCCTAACTAGTTTAGTACACTGGATCTTATCACTGCTCTCACAAAGCCCTGGTCCTGAAAAACGCCTCCATACATTGTGACTACATTGTGCTCTGCTGGAAACCCCACCTCCACCCTAACACACTTCCCGAAGGCCTGCCATCCTCCATGAGAAACCCACCCCTTACTAGTCTTTGTCTTCCTAGTACCACCCTGCCCTCTCAAAGCCACACTCTGAAAAGCAACTCCCTCATAGCTCTGAATTCCTGCTCCAGAATCCCTACCTTCTGTCAACCTCTTGCCTCCCTTCCCTGCCCTGCGTTAGGGGAAACCTAACCCTACATATCCCACAAGGGGTCACAGTGTTCCACCAGATCCCCTCCTCTAAGTAACCTCTTCCTTTGTAGCCTTGTTCTTCCTTTTCAAAGCCCTGCCCCAAACAGCCTCCTCCCCAGTGACCCCAACTTCTTCCAATGAAAACCTGTCCACCTGCCAGCCTCCATCCTAAAACCCGCCTACTCCACAAGAGACCCCTCCACTAACAAGTTTAGTCCTTCCTGTTTCCTCCCTGATGTCTCAAATCCCTACACAGATTGGCCTTCGCCCTCAACGCCCTGTCCTGTTCCTTCATACAGGCTGTTCCAATACCAACTCCTCCCTTAAAACAGACAGAGCTCCACCAGAAACCCCATAAAACCTCATCCATGAAGGTCTCGTCTAGTAACTTTTATTACAAATGTGATTTTGAACATATCTGGGGAAATAATAGTTCCAGCCTCCAGCTGGCCTCAGTCACAGAGAAGGATTTGTGCCTGGTTTTGGGTTTTCAGGTAGTCCTGAAAATGTAAAGTGCTCTTGTCTAAAATTGGATAAAAATCAGGCCAGTTTAATTTCAGGTGAATCCCACCCCCAGCCTTCATCCAAAAGAAGGGATTCAAAAGACCAATTTTTGAAATGTCTTCCTAAATAAGCAAGCCCCGGGAAAATGAAGCTCAACTAAGTTACTTAGATTAAAATAAATACTGTCTTAAATTTTTCTTTCAAAACTTTAAAATGTACATATAACTGATTTTGATTTTTCCGTGCTTAAAAATCTGAGTGTGTTTTGTATGTGCTTGTGAACATTTTCATGATAGAAATTGTCAGCATGCTGTAACAATTGGCTGAGTTTAAGTTTAAAGTTCAAAAGGTTATGAGATTTGATCATTACTAAAATTTTTTTAAAGCATTTTCACATCGTTTGAAACGGCTTTTTAAGGATTCTTTAACTTAAAAATTAGAAAATCTGGTATTTTAAAATGCATAAGGCTGTTTATACTGTAATCAAGTTATATGGCTTAACAAAAAGGAGAAATTTAGAAGCCAAGAGAAGACCTATCTTTAGAAGTGAAGGGTGAGTAGAGAGAAGTGCAGTTCAGCTTGTCATGCATGGTGGAACAGGCCCCGGGAAGAGTCCACACATGGTGAAAGAGGGCCATCTGGCACAAAAGCAGTTCAACTAACCCTAAAGAGTCGGATTGGGTATGTTCCCATTCCACAGGAAGGGCCAAGTGAACCATATTTATTCTGCCCCATTTCCCTGCAGAGAGACACTGGAAACATGATGGTAAAAATGAGTGATGTGAAGATCTGATTAACATTGCTAAAACTACCCCTTGGATGTGTTAAAATTAAAATTAAGAAAGCCTTAAAAAGAGGATTAAAAAGTTTATTTGTATAATGTGGTTTGCTCTCAATGATATTCTGCCATTGGATATGTTATTTTTAAGGCATAAAGGTGTTAAGTCTAGCTTTTGGTACAGTGATGGTGATTTTAATTTTTGAATTAAGAAAAAAATGTTATTTGAGCGTAAAAGTTTTCATGTGTATCTGTTTTAAAACAATCAGCCAAAGGAAATGAGTGACACCTAGCCTCGAGAATTTAAGGGGTTTTTCAACATGCAACTAGAAACTAAAGTATAGAATATTTAAACAGAGATAAATAGGAGGCTTACATATTAGGAATGGATTTCTGTATGTAAAGTTTAAAAGTAAAATTGTTCTAATTGTTTAATTGGAGTAACATGGCCTTTTATGAGACTCATTGTTCTGAAAATTGGTTCGAATCCAGACTGGGCAGATAAAGGTCCCTGTGAGAATGTCACCTCTACTCAGCCAGCAGAAGGCAGAATGATCAAGCAGACCTGCTTTAGGATTCAATGTGGCAGAGTGCTAGCCTTGAGCTTTAGAGCTGAGGGACAGCACTCAGGGCCCAAGTTCAAGTCCAGCAACCAACTAAGGGAATTGCCAGTGAGGCATTGCTCCCAGAGTGAAGAAGACACTCCTTGGATGAAAATAATGGGCGAGCATCCACAGACCATAAGCCACTGCTTAGATGGCAGAAATAATGTCAGATCCTTGAGTCTTTTGTGCATGGCCCTTCACAAATTAGTCAGAGCCAGGAGGTCATGGGAAGATAGTTTGTAAGCATGCCTAGTGTCTATGACTGTAAGGGACAGGAACTTGTCAGTCATCTGTGATAGTAGTAAAAAGCTAAGGTTGTAAAATGTGGAGGATAATTTAAGTCTCAACCCCTGTATGTGCCAAAAGCTCTAATTGGCAGTAACTTTTGAATTGGCACCAGCTACATGAAATTCATCAGCTCAGGAAAAGTTTGTAAACCTGAGAGTGTGTCCCTATTGATATCTGTCTGAAGGCCTGCATAGGTATCTCAGACATTGTTAGGATTACTAGAGATCACTTTCCTAAGCCATCCAAAAAGATCCTTTTGCAAACCCGAAGGCTAAATAAGCTCCACTGCTGTAGCCAGAAAAATGGTCTGTGTATTTGTCAAAAGTTAAAATATTGTTCTTAATGACGTCTAACCCTGGTAACCTCTTTGTAAAATAAGCTAAGTTTATAGGTTCCTGGCAAGGTAGGATCAACACTCCTAAGTCAGCTTGAAGAAGTGACAGAAGATGAATCTTTGCCCATCATCCCCTTTTAAGAACAAGGGAAAATATTCATTTTTTAAAAAATGTGGCAAAATAGACAGAAGGAAAAGGCATGGGAAATAGTAGTACAGGCCTGAGCCCTCTATATCTGCTTAGAAAATCCAAGCCTTATTAAAATAATTATTGTTTAAAAAGTTGTCATCTTGGTAAATTGTCCTTGACTATTATATAAATTGTCTTAAAAACTAGTGGGGTCACAGCCTGCCAAGTGTATACAATGCATCCTTACCTGTCTATGTAGTAATTTGCAGGTCAGCACGAGGTGTGACAGTCCCTTGGAACCACTGAGAGACACTGCTGCTGCTCCTGCACACCCTAATGGGTAAAGTTCAACAACAGCCTGACAGTTACCTGGACAAAATCTACATCATCACCCAGACCACTTCCACCGTGGTAAAAGTATACTGCACTCCTGCCTGATTCCATCACCTGAAAATGTTTCCCGGTTGAAAGCTGCTACAACTAAGATCTTGTGGGACATTCTCTTGGTACTATGCAGTAACCCCTCTAAACTCCCACAGTAGATATTGGGAATGAGGATATCACTGGCTTGCCTTAGGCACTTCAAGATCACAGCCTAGTTTGGTTCTGATATGTTAATAACTTGCTTCCTTCTGGGTGTGTTTTAAAGATAAAGGAGAGAATTTTTTAATCAATGGAGGTAGTATGAGGAATGAGACCCAGCCCTAATCTTACCCTTAAAATCTAGCAAGCTTAGGCTGGGAAGGTAGCTCAGTGGTAGAGCGCTTGCCTTGCATGCCTCAGGCCCTTGGTTCCATTCCTCAGCACCACATAAGCAAAAAGAAAAAAGCCGGAACTGGCGCTGTGCCTCAAGTGGTAGAGCATTAGCTTGAGCCTTGAGCTGAGGGACACTGCCCAGACCCAGAGTTGAGGCCCCACAACCGGACCCCCCAAAATAAAAAATCTAGCAAGCTTTTCATCCCACTGGTGCCTTGAGGCTTTCTGAGATAACTTGGTTCCACAAGTCAAAGGAAAAATGGGCAGGTTTAAACTTTCACCACAAAGAAGCTTAAGGAATTGTAAGAAGAGGAGGGTGGTACCGAAAGCCTTAGGAAAGGAACTGGGGGGAAATTGGTATCCTCTGGATAAGAAAGGATTTTAAAAGTAAAGATTGTCTTAAAATGTTTGTAAAGAAGACAAACCTCAGAAAGTTTAAGTATGTAGCAAATGGTATGAATATGACTTAAAATTGGAGCTTACGAGTATAGCTGGTATAAAATTAAGTTAGCTGTTATATACAGAGTCAAGATTGTTAGAAGAAAAAGTCAGGGCCTTTGGTACTGTTAATTTTGTTACTCACAATCGGACCTTGTAGACTGGTGTCCTTTGTAAAAGAGAGGATCAGCACAATCCATCTATTAGTTCTGAGATCCCAATACCAAACTGTAAATATAGAAGACTGTGCCAATTAGGGGAACATGAGTGGTCCTCGATGCTCTAGAAGAGGAGGGAATGAAGAGCCAAAGTAAATTCAACTTGAGATTAACTCCACCATCTTGTGCTAGGCTGCCCTCAGAGTAACCCCAAGAGAGAGAAAAAAAAACAAAGGTTGCCACCAACACTGTCCACCCTTAAGAAAGCAGAACAGTAGCCCAAGTGTTCGAGGAACAGAACATACCAACAGTTTCAGAAAAAGGGCAGTATGTTTAGGGTGGACTCAAATCAATCATGTAACTGCTTGTGTGGAAATTCCCTAAAGTTGTTTGTTCCATACTATAAAAGCTATGCTGATTTTGTGCTTGGGGACTCTTACTGTCACGATTACCAGTGCGTGGAAGACCAAGCTTGAGCTTGCAAATAAATGACTCTTTTGCTGTTGCATTGGTCGTGGTCTCTGATGGTCTTTTGGGGGTCCCAAGTCCATACAACAGGGCTTGATATAAAATGTTCCTGCCCAGATATTTGAATGATGACATTTATAGTTTAAATGATTTAGGGTAATTATTAACATCTAACACATGCTGAGGTTTTTTATACCTCTCTTTCACCCTTTCTTTCTTCCTCCCTTTCTTTCTTTTTTCTTTTCCTTTCTTTCTTTTAATTCCTTTATTTCTCCTTTTCTTTCTTTCTTCCTTTCTTTCTTTCTTTCTTTCTTTCTTTCTTTCTTTCTTTCTTTCTTTCTTTCTTTCTTTCTTTCTTTCTTTCTTTCTTTCTTTCTTTCTTTCCCTTCCTTCCTTCCTTCCTTCCTTCTGTCCTTCCTTATTTCCTTCCTTCTGTCCTTCCTTCTTTTCTTCCTTATCTCCTTCTTTCCTTCCTTCCTTCCTTCTTCCTTCCTTCCTTCCCTCCATCCTTCCTTCCTTCCTACTTTCCTTCCTTATTTCCTTCCTTCCTTCCTTCCTTCCTTCCTTCCTTCCTTCCTTCCTTCCTTCCTTCCTTCCTTCCTTCCTTCCCTTCTGTCCTTCTCCTTCTGTGCATTCTTTTCTTTTTATTTCTTTTCTCTTTCTTTCTTTCTTTCTTCCCTTTTCTTTCCTCTTTTATGAAATGAGTATGAATTTAGATATTTTGTTTGCTGAACAAGTATTATGCCATTAGAGCAATCCTTTTTTAATTTAGTTACTTTGCTCATAGGTTATCACTTTTGCTGAGGACTGAACAGAGGCTAAGTTCCTCACTTATGGTCTGCCAAGTAACTGGGATCACAAATGCATTCCAGCTTGCTAGGCTTTAGGATAATATGAGAATCATATTATTTTCCTGGCACCCTGGTTCTGAAGTGAGATCCTCTCAAATTCTACCCCTTTAATTAGCGATGTGAGCTCCAATAGCTTGCCCTCAGTATAGATTATCTAAATGAATGATTGAAGGTAAATTTCACTTTAATCTCTTTTTTGCCAGTTCAGGGACGGCTATAATTTTATTTCTATACAATTTTTGTGTATATGTGCACATTACTTTTAAAATGTTGTTTTCCCGGGGCTGGGAGGTGACTCAGTGGTAGAGCGCTTGCCTTGCAATGCATGAGGCCCTGGGTTCGATTCCCCAGCACCACATAAGCAAAAAGGAAAAAAGCCGGAAGTGGCTCTGTGGCTCAAGTGGTAGAGCGCTAGCCTTGAGCTGAAGAGCTGAGGGACAGCACCCAGGCCCAGAGTTCAGGCCCTACAACCAGACACCCCAAAAATGTTGTTTTCCCTCACTTTTTTTTCCTTTTTTATTTTTATTGGTCATGAGGCTTGAACTCCAGGCCTGGGTGCTGTCCCCAAGTTCTTTAGATCAAGACTAGCACTTTACACTTGAGCCACAGTGCCATTTCCAGTTTTTTGGTGTTTAATTGGAGGCAAGAGTGTCACAGATTTCCTGCAAGGGCTAGCTTTGAACTACCATCTTCAGATCTTAGCTCTTACATAGCTAGGATTACCGGCATGAAGCACCAGCTCCCAGCTAAAATGTTACTTATTTTAAGTTCTATGATTTAGTTGAGAGAGTAGCATGAGTGTGTAGAAAGGAAACTTTCAAGTCATCTCTATAAATAATTTCAGAGTTCCATATTCATAATATTTATGCAGTGATTAATAACAGAAACTCCCAAAGTAACAGAATGATCCTTCATTTTCTCCTTCCCATAGGTATTATTGGAAGATGAGTGAAATCTAAGTATACGGCAATATGTACTTGAAGTTATAAAAAATATTTTGATGACACAAAAAGAGCAATATTACACAGCATGCTTTTCATTTCATAAAGAAAAGAATGTCATACAAGTATATTTATTGGCAGGCTTTTTCATCTGAAAAAAATATCATAAAAAAAGCTGAAGGGGATCAGCAACGATTTAAGTGTGATATAGCACTGGAGACTATAAGACATGAATTTATTCATTAAATGATTATCTAGGAAAGGTATCTGTTCACTAAATTTATTCATTGTAAATTTTATTTTATTTACATGTCACTTAATATATAAATACATACAAGTGTGAATACATATATTATATATATATATATTCACACTTGTATATATATATATATATATATAATATATATATAGCAGCAGTATCTGTCCAGTGAACTGTATGGTTAGGTAACTTCATCATGTCAAGTTCATCTAAAGGATGGACTTCCATAAACCTTAACAACCCTGCAACACCACTGCACATGCAAACATAAGTTTTCACAATTGTAAGCCAGACCTGTGTTTTACCAAAGCTTTTTATATAATGTGTTATTTTTTTCATTTAGGCTTGACACTAAATGCGTTTGCCCTAGAAATAAATGATGGCATTATAACTACAATAAGTTAGTTTAAATCATTACATTGAAAACATATTCACTACGAGTTGTTCTTTCTTTCCTTTTCTTATTTTATCTTTGGGAAATTGATTTCAGTTTTGATGTAGTGTTTGCCAGACAAGTACTCCAACACTGGAGTCACTCCACTAATCCTTTCTTGTTTAAGATTCTTTACTCATAGAATAGCAATTTTTGCACCCAGCTCCAAAAGCAGGGGCCATGATTTCATTCCAATATACCTACCTACCTAGTAGGTTGATATGGGTGATACTTTTCTTCCTAGACTGATTCAGAACTGTGATCCTCTCAAATTTCTACCACTTTAGTTAATAGTGTGTGCTCCAGTTCTGCCTACCTCTAAAAGATATGACAGAAATAAATGATTACAGCTAATTGGAGTGAATCATTGGCTCATAGGTGATTTGATATTAAAATGTAGAGTAAGTTTGGAAGTATAATCACAGTAGTCAGACATTTTGCTAAGTAAATTTTGCTTCATATTAAAAAAGATCTCGACCAGAATTCAGGATTATTTTGCTGTCTGTCAACTTGTATGTCATCTGGGAAAATAAGCTTAATATCTTCCATGCGTGGTAAAGATCTTTGAATGGTCTGATGTGCTGGTTCACATCTATATTCATGGTAAGCAATCAGAAGTAAATAGATCACAATTTGAACATAGCCTAACCAAAAATTTAGGAAGTCTCAATCTCAACAAACTAGTGGATAATGTTGAATCACGTCATTAATCTCAACACCACAAGAGGCTAAGTCTCTGCCCAGTACCTGTGTCACTTAGGTAACTGGCTCACTTGGAGGCAGTCACCTCTTCTTATGCAGAAACTGGGCTGAGATTTAGCCAAGAGGAGGGAGGAGTCTCCCCCACCTTCCCAGGGTGGGCCTCCAGAATGCATTGAATGTGCTTGCTTTCCTCCTCCAAATGGCTGGAGATGCCATGCTTCTGAGTGCTCATTATTTGATTTCAGTGACCTGTGGTAGAGGTGTAAGGTAACAGTAAATTAAATTTCACATTTGCCAATTGAGCTGTTCTTCACAGCTTGTGAGTTCAACTCACAATTGAGAATATTGAGGTAGGGGAGAGAGGGAGGGTGAGTGAAAGAGAGGAGAAATAGATAGAGGGAGAGAGAACAGAAAGGAAGGAAGGAAGGAAGGAAGGAAGGAAGGAAGGAAGGAAGGAAGGAAGGGAA